>NC_066887.1:11462682-11720182 GCF_022985175.1 Labeo rohita | reverse complement strand
CACATTTACTCAGTGTAACATAATATTTTTTGTAAATACAAGACAGTTAAATTTTTTCTTACACAACTGACATGCTTTAAGCATAAAGCAACATTTTTGTTAGATTTTGTTTAAAACAGTTATTATACTTTTAAGTTTTTAAACATTTTTCCATTTTAAATAAATGTTTCTATCTTGTTTAATGCATGTTCAGAGACTTTTAATAAAAACGAGACACAAATTTAAACTAGACAAATATTTTTTCAGTGAACTAAAGAGGTCAAAGTGTTAGCAGTAAAGTATCTGTAGGCCCAAACCATTTGAACGGCGCCACCTGTTGGTCTTTTACAGACTTAAAACAAATTATAGAAGCATTCTGAGGTTATGACCTGAAAGGACAAACCAATATGTCTGCTTTATGAGGCGTTTGCATTGATTGGCATGTTTGGCTTCTTTCCAGATCTCTTAACAGAGGGCGATCCTTTTAAACAAACAGCAGCGCCTACTATTTATGCATACTATGAGCAGATAATATATGCTCTCTGTGTATGTGTCAAGCGAGCTGACCTTAGTTACCATCCAACAGAATGTGCTAGGGCTGCCTCAGAGCTACAAATCTACCTCCAGTTACCATCTGTTCTCCACTGGCTGACTAGCATTATGAACACTGCAGGCTAGCAGATAAAAGAACATATTTCTGAAGTTTTACAAGGTTCTTGCAGACCCAGTTCCACAGGGGGCCTTATGAGTTTGACTTAGCCTTACATCTCCAACCCAGAAAAGTATGGTCCAAACTGAAAATATCTTTTATCTTTGTGATGGAGTCGTGTCTGTGTTCTTGTTAAGTCATAAAGAAGCAGATAGCTGTACATTTAGACTACACACTTATATAGCCTTACATAGGTGGGCTGGTATTTGTAACGTAAACACTATTCGTAATGTAACGGTAAACATGCAAATGTCAAATCTATCACACAATAACAGCTCTAAGATCAAGTACACTGTCATATGTAAAAAATCAATATAAACTGAGAAATATAGTAGAGTATGTCTATTCTGAACGACCTCATGGCAAATGCTGCTAATCAAGGCTCTGCCAATATTCCGACTAGATCGCATATATTACTTTTATACAATAAATGCTTAAATAGTTAAATAAACAAGAAGTTATATTGAGTAACTTAGATTTTAGACACAGTGTTGGTAGTTAGAGTTCCTCAATTTTGTGCCGCCAAAGGAAATATTGTCAAAAGCAACACACAGCAGAGGTGTTTCTGACTGAATCAGTGTTTTGACTCGTTTGAATGAATGATTCAGTGACTCGCTCCTAAACATGACACTAAAATACAGTAACTTGTCGCCACCTACTGGCATAATGTTGTAGCCTCCAAAATAGTCACTAAAATCATCAACAAATGCAGAAATGAAGAATTCAAACAGTGAAAATGAGTGCTATTGCTATATGAGTACTTATGAAACACTGCTCGGCGAATTAAGTTCGAGGACCAGAACGGTTGTGTAAATACATTTTTATTTTTTATGATATAATACAAAACTACAAAAATATAACTTCTGAAGGAATATTTCACCCCAAAAATACAATACAGTACAATACAATATTTATTTATAAAGCACATTTAAAAACAACCAGAGTTGACCAAAGTGCTGAACATAGTAGAATAAGAAAATCTCAGACATAAAATTAGCACAACAAAAATATCAAAAATAAAAACAACAATGAAAGCAACAATGGAATAGAGTTCAAGGAGTATTGAAAGCAAGAGAGAAAAGGTATGTCTTTAGAGCAGACTTGAAGGCAGAGAAAATTTACATTTGTTTAAAATCTACTCATCCTTAGGCCATCCGAGTTGTAGATAAATGTGTTTCTTCATCTGAACAGATTTTGAGAAATGTATCATTACATCACTTGCCCACCAATGGATCAGTGAATGGGTGCCGTCAGAATGAGGGTCCGAACAGCTGATAAAAAACATTACAATGATCCTAAAGTAATCCAGACCACTCCAGTCCATCAATTAATGTTGTGTGAAGTAAAAAGCAGCATATTTTTAATAAACAAATTCATTATTAAGATGTTTTTAACTGCAAACCCTGGTAAAAAAAACAGCATATGCTGGTAGGTATGTTTTGATGCTGGGATGCTGGTTAGGTATGATTTGATGCTGGTTTAAGCTGGTCCTTAGCTGGTTTAAGCTGGTCCTTTGCTGGTTTATGTTGCTCCTTTGCTGCTTTATGCTGGTCCTTTGCTGGTTTATGCTGGTTCTTGACCAGCAACATGACCAGCATAAACCAGCAAAGGGCCAGCTTAAACCAGCTAAGAACCACCTTAAACTAGCATCAAAACATACCTACCAGCATATGCTGTTTTTTTCACCAGGGAACTGTTGCTTCTGGCCAAAATACCAGCCCTCTATCCATAATATTGCTTTCTCCAGTGAAAAAGTTTAATCAGAACCAGTAGAGAAATATCCACAGATCAAGCTGAGATTACAAGTGAAAACAGTCTAATATAAACAGTTCTAAACAAACATGTTGGCGGATTTTGATGTGAGTGGACAACAGGGGATTGATTTTTTTCTACTAGAGAAAGCATTATTATGGATTCATATTTCAGCCGGAAGCAATGGTTTAAAGTTAAAATGCCTTAATGATGGATTTATTTCTTACAAACATGCAGGTTTTCTTTTCACAAGATGTGAATTGATGGCAGTGTTGTGTGGATTTTTGTGATGTTTTTATTAGCTGTTTGGACTCTCATTCTGATGGCACCCATTCCCTGCAGAGGATCCTTTTTGTATTATTTTTGTGGAGCTACTCTTTCAGCTACATGTTACAACAACATGTTACAAATGACAAGTTTGGGTCAAAACTGGATTTGTGGCCCTTATAGAGCAGATAGTGCTGAAAAAGTGTCTTATGTAACTCCAGACTTTAGTAAAAGTCTGAATCTTAATGGATTCCTGCAGGGAATTTTCAGATTCCATGTCTAAACATCAGACAGAATATGCAATCATTCTCCCATTCTAGTTTCACTTTGCATTTGGCCCACTCGAGACTCAATTACAGCTAAAACCTTTACGTATCTCATTGTGTAGAAAACAACAACTGCAGAGTCTCCTCTCCAGAACTTCTCAGCGGGACCTCAGCGGAGCCTGACCTGTGCATGACTATCACAGCGGAGCAGCGCATCTTCACGTCTGCAGTAAACGCGCTGTGTATGATGCCTGCTTAGAAAGCGAGTGAATATGAAACTTGAGTAAAGCTGTTTAGTGCACCACATGTGTCTGAGGAAAATACTGACTCTCGTCGGTTTGGAAAATCCAGAGTCACACTAAATAAGGTCACTCGGTTCAAACTTCACCACAGCGGTATCAGCATACAGCAGCAGTGCGGTTCTTTCATGCACAGTGTGACTCCTGTTTGAAAGACACTCTAATTCTCCTTCTGTCCCACTGTAGGAAACCCGATTAGACCTCATCTTAACAACTCTGCCTTTCACTTTCAGAAGGGAAGTGCAGGGATCTGCAAGATGGGCCGCTTGTAATTTATGGCTTTGGCTTCATTGGTGATTTCAGCTCCTAGAGTGATAAAAATGGCAGAGAGCTGGTGATTATGAATGCATAAGGATTAATGGAGGCTATTTAAAGACTCTATCCAGAGCAGAGAAGACAGGGACACAATTTTCCATTCTGAAAGGAAGTGGAAAATCCATGGATTATCCCTAAAATGACTATGCTGTGTAGTTCAATCATCAAACTTGGCGTTATGCCACAGTTCTGATACTAGATGAAGCTTTTTACTCTACTGTGGTTGTTGTATATTGATCAGTCATTGGTTGGTTTGGTAGTAGCCAGTGGTGGTGAACCAGAATGAATGCAACCAGGGTCATAAAGCTTCTTTGCCTGGTACTGTGCATTTCATTATGAGTTTTTAGGAGGAGAACCATTTCTAACACTGAAGTTGTTTTTCTTACTGTCTGGGAGCGAGAGCGCAATTAATACTTTTATTCAGCAAGGACATTTATTTCTATTCAAATAAATGCTGTTCTTTTGAACTTTCTATTCATCAAAGAATCCTGGCAAAAATGTTTCACGGTTTCCGCAAAAACACTAAGCAACTGTTTTCAACGTTAGTAATGATAACAAATGTGACACTTAGGACTGCAGTAATGACTGCTGAAAATTCAGCTTTCCTTTGATGGTTATAATTAAAATGTATTGTTTTAAGTCAAAGCCTGTGAAATCTCTCCACTAAGACAAATGACTATTTCTGTGGCTAAAAAGAAAAAAGTATGCATTGAAATTGGTGTGTTTGCTCAGTATGATAAAGAAAAGATTTTATCATAAGACCTAGATTTAGACTTAGGTCATGATGACTTGTGAAATACAGTGCATTGCAAAAGTATGCATACCGCTTCAATTTGTTCACATTTTATGATGCATTCTTACGTTAAACTTCTTTAAATAACTTTTTTCCACATCAGTCTACACTCCATGCACCATGATGACAAAGTAGAAAAAGAATTGTCACAACTTTCTAAATTTACTAAAAATTGCTGAAATAAGTATATTGCATAAGCATACATACCCTTAACTCAGTACTTAGCCGCAGCACATTTACAGCCTCAAGTCAGCATTTGGTAATTATCTGCCGTCCTTGTCCTCACCTCTTCACCTTTCAAGCTCTGTAAGCTTGGATGGGGCAGACACACATTTTCAGGTTTCTCCAAAAATGTTTGATTGGGTTCAAGCCCAGGCTTTGGCTAGGCCACTCAAAGACATTCACAGAGTTGTCTATGAGCCACTCTTGCTGTGTGCTTAGGCTCATTGTCTTGTTATAAGGTGAACCTTCTGCCCAGTCTGAGGTTCTGAATGCTCTGGTCTAGATTTTCATTAAGGTTATCTCTATATTTTGCTGTTTTGAGCTTTCCTTCTATTGACTTCTACAGTCCCTGCCACTGAAAAACAGCCCCGCAGAATGAGGCTGCTACTAGCACAATTTAAAGTTGTGATGGTACTGTGCAGGTGATAAGCAGTGCAGAATTTTTTCTAAACTCTTCCCCAGATGTGTGGCTGTTTGTTTGTTTTTTTTTTTTTTTTTTGTTTTTTTTTTTTTACCTCAGGGCTTGTGTTTTGCTCTGATATGCATTTTCAGTGGTTAGACCTTTTATTAAGATGTGTGTGCCTATCCAAATCATACCCATTCAACTGAATATGCCACAGGTTTAATTCACTCAAAGTGTAGTAACATCTACAAGTGTTTTGAAAACTCCTGAGCTAAATTTCATCTGTCCCAGATAAGGGTATGAATACTTATGCAATGAAATGGTTTAAGTTTTTTTATTTTTTTATAAATTTGCTAAGATGTTAAAACCTGTTTTTTTGCTTTGCCATTATGGTATATGGAGTGTAAATTGATGTGGGGAGAAAAAGTAATATAAGGCAATTTAACATAAGGCAGCAACATAACAAAATGTGAATAAAATGAATGGATATGAACACTTTCGCAAGGCACTTTTCGCCTCCCCTGAGCCCACTGAGATTTAGCAGACCCCCCTAAAACGTGCAGTGGGTTTGTTTTGGGTAATTGAGAGTAACTGGGGAAAAGTCACATGAGAGGAGGCAATGCCTCCATCGCAATATGATTGGATATGACTGTTTATGATTGGCTTTGATTGATTCATGCGATAAATCCTGCCTCTTGTGTTTGTGCATGTTTGCGAATCAGTCTGAATGAACAATATAACGACATTAATGGGAAGACTAACTTCAAAAAGTAAGTAAACAACTCACACGCTTGGATATAACCACTTTGTGACATCAAAATAAGACTTTAAATGGTGTGAATACATGATTTGGGGAGTTTTTAAAGTAAATCTCTGTGCCTATGACCAATACTTACCGAGCTTTGATGACTGATGATCCGAAAAATTTTATTGTTTAAATTGTTACAGCCACGAGTTATTGTTTTGGAATATATTGAGTTTCATGACCTTTAAACTACCCTGTGCTCTGTTCTGGCAGTTGTGCAATTTGGGCGTCAATAGCATAATGATTAAAACCAATACTTCCCGTAGTTTTTGAACCAGAAGAAATAGGTCAGCCAAATGTAACCTGTTGTAAACAATAGTAGTTGTTCTGTATTACTCTCCAAACAGGCCTCATTAAGTCGAGGCATTAATACTCCGCTGTGCTTTCAGTGCTGTGGATCGCTGTGGGATCAGCTCAAGAGAGTTCCTTCCTGTCGACGGGGCTTGTTATTGTCACAAGCATCCTCACCAGCTCCTCTCGCTGTGAAGTTCCCTAATTAGTCACCTCACCGCAGCGCTCATCTCTCCTGATTCACAGAGAGCAGCACACAATACACAAGACACAAAAAGAGTTATTTTAATGAGGCCGTGTTTGCAGGTGTACTAGAGATGAATGTGCAAAGTGAATTTTTTTCACAGGTAGTGGGTCACATGTGAAAACACTGATTTTCGGGTACTGGGATAAAAACAGAATGCAAAACTGAGACACATGAAAGTTTATGTAGCAAGAAATGGTTTTGGATTATTCTGTTCAACATGTTTAGAGACATTTACCTTTGCTTGAGTTGGTCTTCTGCTTTTTCACTCAATTCAGGTGAAACACGATCATATATCAGATTATATGTCAAATATTTATTATAAATAATGACTACAGGTCAGGTTCAATTCAGGGTTAAAGTGTTTCAAACTGATTTTCAGCTTTACCTACATCAGATTTTTCTTGTTACTTACCAACCTTTTTATTATATACAAATTATATAAAAAATCCCAAAAGCTTGGTTTACAATTTATGTGAAACTGACTTTGATCTAACATTATTATCACTGATATCAGCTTTTTAATATGCCATATTCTACAAGCAAAGTTCAAAACTTAATGGGAAACCCCACTGGCTTCTAAGTCCAACACATTATCCACTCAAATGATGCTCCAGTGGCACAATATATTTAAATACAGTGTCTGATTTTCACATTGGAAATCAAAACTAATGCAAGTAATAATTTCAACATGCTGTCAGTTCCAGGCTGGGCTGTGCTGCGGCTCAGTGGCAAACAAAACAACCATATCAAGTTGTCTTGAGCCTGCCAGTCATTCCTCTCAGCAGGGTGAAGTACTATCCATGGGGATGGCTTTACCAGAATCCCGGCTGAAGAGGATGTGGGAAGAGCCAGCAGCTGTGAACCCAGTGGCCTTGCCAAATGCTGCTGGACAGCCAAACCAGATGTGCAACCCAGTAAAATTCATATTAAAGATGACGGGGAGACAAATGGGTGGGGCTGTGGGTGAGTAAAGAAACGTTGTCTCTGAGGAAAGCTGGCAAACCACACAAAAAGCGAGCGGGATGTTCTCTTAAATGAAAAACTGAACACCAGATGCTTTCAATGACATTTATATTTTTTGTTAAGATTTTATTTTTTAACTGGAAAAGTGTGTAAAACCATGTTGTGTGTTTGTGAGACTGATTTTCTGTGTTAAAGATGCACTTAGTCATTTTTATGTTGCAATGGTGATGACTTGACACCTACTGACACCTAGTGGTGTGGATGCATCATTGTGGAAAATCTTAAGCTGGAATACACTCATGACTTTTAAAATCTGACCAGATTCTAAAACACTAGACATTATAGACTTAGAATATTGTAAATAGTCACAGGGGAAAAACTGACCATCGCACACTAAACGACTTAAGATTATACACTACCAGATTTAAAGTTGTTTACATCAAGACAAATGTAAGCACAAACGTGCATCTTATTGCTAGGAGACGCGTGTCATGAAAACAACAGAGTGTTTTCATGACCCGTCATCAGTCGGCCATATTGGCGGCGCGGAACATAAACAATGCCATTAACTGAACGAAATTCACATATTTTGCTAATTATTGCTGCTGAAAATGGTCAATTATTGTCATGTTTTGGGTTGTACTAATCGGTTGGACTGGGAAAAACATTTGGAGTACTCTAGACTGCCAAAAGTTATAACAAATCAAGGAGAAGAGTGCAAAAAAACTGTCTGGGGAACAAAAGGCGTTTGTGGTTGGCCAAACTGAACCAGGATTTCCAGGGCAAGAATCTTCACAACATTCCCGTTTTTTCTTATAATTTCCGGTCAGGTAGGTGAAATATTTTATTAATATCTTAATTAATACTGTTTGTATGTATGTTTACCACCTATTAACTTTAGTTTCCCTGGTGAAAAAAAACAGCATATGCTGGTAGGTATGTTTTGATGCTGGAATGCTGGTTAGGCAGGATTTGATGCTGGTTTAAGATGGTCCTTTGCTGGTTTTTGCTGGTCAAGGTCCAGCATGAACCAGCAAAGGACCAGCATAAACCAGCTAAGGACCAGCATAAACCAGCAAAGGACCAGCTTAAACCAGCATCAAAACCTACCTCACCAGCATTCCAGCATCAAAACATACCTACCAGCATATGCTGGTTTTTTCACCAGGGTTGTCAAAATATTGCACCCTTTCCTGCTTACTAAGTTCTTCTCTGTATGATTTAGTAGCTTCCACATTTTTTTCAAACATGTTTGACATCCTCCGACTTGATGGATTCATAGTCTGAAGCTAAAAATTGTCTGTGAGTCTGTGACCATCACACACTACTCTATAAAATCTATTAACTCAAATCTGCAGACTGGCTCTGTCTTTCCCCAACTTCTCCAGACTGTAAATCACCGGAAAATCGAGGCAAAACATTGTGTAATGTACTGTATTCCAGCCTTAGTGATTTGGTTGTAAAAATGTGCTTACTTAGTTAATCTTGATTAATTAAAGTGAAAATGTCCAATTAAAGGGAGAGTTTTTTTTTGTTTTTTTTTGGCTGATTATGTGATTTTAAAATGGCTGCCTACATGAGGCAACCTGCTTCATGTAAAGCAAAACAGCTTTTATTAGGTCATAAGTGTGAAGTACTTCTCATGTGAGTGTACTTTAAATATTTATCCATCGGAAATATCACTGATGGCATCTTTCAAGTACCACTGGTGTGTATATTAAAAAACAAAACCCTTGCACAAACCTACAAATTAATAATTTGTTTTCAATTGAGCTTGTGTCATCTCATGGTGTTTGTTCAAAACCATGCCAAAACCTTGCTTTGTCAGTAAGTGTGTGTGAGCGCAAGTTGGCGTGTACATCCATGTCCTAAGACAACCCTTGTGTCTGTTTTCTTCATTTGGTCCACAAGGTTTTGATTATGAACTGCCCCTGGGACTCCAAGACCTCCGGGGAGACCAGAAAGGGCAAACAAGAGAAAGACAAAAAACAGGCCTTACGGTTACAGATGTAGTTTTTATTTCAAAGATCTAAATCAATGGTGAGTCATTCTTACCAGAACACTGCAATTTTGCTGCCTGATTGGCATGAGATCAGATTGGAAACATTTTTTGTTTGTGAGAACGTGTGGACTGTCACTATCTGTGGAATGTGACTCTGTAACTGAACCATGCCAAAGGACATTTGCTTTGCATTTCGAAGAACTCTCCACTGTCATTGTCAGATTAGGGCTACAGCTTGCATTTATGAACACATATCACCACCTAGTGGTTATCAAGAAGTACTTTTTGTTTTCATTATGCATAGGTTCATGCTTAAAGAGATAGTTCACCCAAAAATGAAATTCAGTCATTAATTACTCACCCTCATATCAATCCAAATCCGTAAGACATTCATCGTCAGAACACAAATTAAGATATTTTTGATGAAATCCAAGAGCTTTCTGACCCTGCATAGACAGCAATGCAACTACCACGTTCAAGGCCCAGAAAGGTAGTAAAGGTAGTCTGTGACATCTGTGTTTTTGAAAAATGTACAAAATTTTTCTCTAATCACTTGTTATGACATGAGAAAGATAATGTATCCCAGAGAAGTTGATTTAATTTAGCCACATGCCAGTTTGATTTAATATTTGTGCATGAAATACATAAGTAAAATGGTGAATACACTGCTGTTCAGTATCAAATCTTGTCTTAAAGAATTTAAATATAGTTTTTTGAACATGCACAATGATAAATAAAAACAGCTGATGTGTTTGGCATGCTAAGTACTGTAAAGTACACAATACTTAACCCTTTCACATTTCAAAGATCAGAACTGAATCATACGCCACATAAAACAGGTTTTCAAGAAACCCCAAGAAATGTAGTAAGGCATATCAGCCACTGACTGAATTGACAACAGGAATGGAACATTCCAGACGTCTGCGTGCATGTGTGGAAGGATATGCGATGAGTGCCGAGCTCACTTCCCTGCCTTTAGTAAGATTAATAACAGACTCGTCTGGGCCGTAAAGCTTCTGGGGAAAAGTTATGAAAACCTTGTGGATTAAGCTGGTGTTTAGAGTGAAACATTCCACGTCTACATAAAACACGTGTCTGGAGTTTGATATCTCTCATCATTCAACATGAAATACTGTCTTGTTGAGGGATCAGTGACTTTTGTAAGAAAGCAGATATTTCTCAGTGCTGTAAACAATAGCTATGTGAACAGACTTTAATACATGGATCATTAGTGCAAATCTGCAGGAAATACTATAGGGATATTATTCAAATAAAGTACTGAGAACATTTGAAAGCACTTGATGCTGTTTTGACATGATCAGGCTGGTCATCTGGCTCTTCTCCTCCGAACCACGATGGTTCCAGCCACAACGTCATAAACAGTTCTGTTGTGCTGGAAAAACAGTAACGTGATAAAGATAGGGAACAGAAAGGCGATGGAGAAGTTTTTGTTTAAAGCCCGTACTGTGGATCTGCAAAAAAATAAAATAAATAAATAATATATATATATTTTAACAGGGCTATTTGTGGCAAAAACCCAGGGTTTTGAAGGCTGCTATATTATAAAAATATGCATAACTCACGCAGATAAGCTGACACTTGTTGCTGGTACCACCAAAACCCGATTCGGCTGCACTAGGACTGTTGAATCACATGTGACGACTCGAAGCCCCAGGAGGAACTTTCCTGGAGTGGCACCTCCAGCTCCCCAAATACAGATGATCTGCAGATGAAAACAGAACACAGACTGAAGGAAATTTGTGTGCTGTCTAAAAACATTAAACACATAACTCACTGAAATCACTTCAAGACTACAGAGTTTGTCTACCAAATACTGTTACTGAGTGAAAATATGACTGGTTATTTATTTTTCTGATAAAACAGATTTAAAACTGTAAATTGAAAACAGATTGAGAGACAAGGCTTGCAATTGTGGCTTGCAACAACATAAAAGGCAGAAGACGCACACTCACTTCATAGACACACACTAGCACTCTGTACGCTAAAGCCACAACCATCATCTTCTGCAGGTCCTCCAGTGATGTGTTCTCATCAATCTCCTCCACGATAAACTGCATCATGAATTTGGAGATATCTCTGTTCGCAAGATCAAAGTTATATGAACTGTCATATAATGCTGGATATATATACTATGTGCAAAAGTATGGAGTTGGTAAGTTTATAAAAGAAGTCTCTCATGATCACCAAGGTTGCATTTATGTGATTAAACAAAGTAAAAATTGTAACATTCCGCAAAAGTATTACCATTTTAAAATAGCTGTTTTCTATTGGAATATATATAAAATATAATTTATTCCTGTGATTCAAATGCTAAATTTTCAGCATCATTGCCAGTCTTCAGTGTCACGTGATCCTTCAGAAATCATTTCTTATAATCAATGTCCCACTTAATATATTGTGGAAACTGTGATAGTGTATATAAAACAGTAGTATATTTATAACTGTACAGTGTATAAATGATTCAGAAAGGATAACAGATCAATGGATTCCTACTGGATCGATTCCTTTTTGTTCTGAACACCTTCTCAACTCACTTCATTCCACTGAGATGCATGATCCACAACACTATGGTTGCCTTAACACAGAAGAGAATGAAGAAATCCACAGTTTCAGCCAGAAATCTACGGAGAGGGGAAGGGATGGTGTACTCTCTACCTAAAAGAACAAAAGATGAAGTTAGGAGGACCATGAAGTTAGAATCTAAGTGTGCATTTTCAGGTCTGCACCTTCAATGCTTCAACAGATGTAAGAAAATCAGGCTTTTTTCAGTTCACATTGTCTCAAATTTGCTTACATTTGATGGTGACCTACAATTATAGAATTATGCAGAAATCCAACTTTCACCCAAAAATGAAAATTCTGTTGTTAATTACTCACCCTCGTGTCGTTCCAAACCCGTAAGACCTTTGTTTATCATCAGAACACAAATTAAGATATTTTTGATCAAATCTTAGAGCTTTCTGACCCTGCATAGACAACAACACAACTGAAACATTCAAGGCCCAGAAAGGTTTGGAATGACACGAGGGTGAGTAATTACTGACAGAATTTTCATTTTTGGATGACTCATGTCTTTCTTTCTTCAGGCGTAAATAAATTGTTTTTTGAGGAAAACATTTCAGGATTTTTCTCCATATAATAGACTGGTATGGTGCCCCGAGTTTGAACTTCCAAAATGCAGTTCAAATGCGGTTGTAAACGATCCCAGCAGAGAAAGAAGGGTCTTATCTAGCAAAAATGATCAGTTATTTTCATAAAAATAGTAACATTTAAATACTTTTTAATCTCAAATGCTCGTCTTGTCTTGCTTTGCCTGAACTCTGTGTATTCTGGCTCAAGACAGTTAGGGTATGTATTTTCTCCCTCCCCTTAAAAAATGATTTCAAAATCATCCTACATCACTGCAGAAGTTCTGACCCAGTCTTTGCAAAGTGAACATGTAAAGAAGATCAAACACCCTTAACAAAAAAGGTAATACAGTGATATAGGACGATTTTGAGGGAGAATGTGAGATGGGAGTTTTTCGACATACCCTAACTGTCATGAACCTGAACAAAAACAGAGTTCAGAAAGGGTAAGACAAGACGAGCATTTGAGATTGAAAGGTGTACAAATTGTATTATTTTTATGAAAATAACCAATCGTTTCGCTAGATAAGACCTTTCTTCCTCGGCTGTGGGGGGGAACCCACAGGACAAACGCACATACAATCTGGAGATTATCACATGAAACTAAACATTATCCGAAAGCGAGCTGACAGAAGATGGAAGCATAACAAATGCAGTCATGGTGCAGCTTAAAAGGATTTGGACAGCAGAGATGGAAGATCAGCTTGTCACCTAAATCATTTTCTTTTTTTTCTGTGAATTTTCTGTCAAAATCATTCCAAACACTATAATAGCAATTTCTTCCTGCCTTTTCCCCACCATGTTTATTCTTAAGTCTCGAGACATCTTGCGAGATTTCCCCCGTGGTCTTTCACATTTTGAAGATTTGAAGAATTTTAAAATCTTTTAGTGAGCACCCAGCATTAGTTACAATGTTCCTCCAAACCCATAAGACCTTTGTTTATCTTCAGAACACAAATTAAGATATATTTTGATGAAATCTGAGAGCTTTCTGACCCTGCATAGACAGCAAGAGAACTACCACATTCAAGGCCCAGAAAGTAAGGACAATGGCGGTGGACAGTGAGCCGGAAGAGAAGAATTGTTGAAAGGTCAGTTTTGTTTTCTTTCCGCATAAAGGCCACATACACACTGTTTAAGGAGTGAACTGTTTTTAAATGCAGGAGCAAGTCCCATAAATTATCGTTCCATGTGTGTACAGAACAGCAGTCACCCCCACATTTATAACCACAGCAACATTTTGGCATCTTCCAGGAGTGAATAAGAATTTGGACATTTGGTATCTGCCATTTTTTGGCTAAAGACTCAGTTTTTGTCCATCAATTTTAACTAAACTACTGCTAATGGAGGTGCTGTGTTTTGTTTTTGCTCAGGAGGCTACTTTAGAGAGCGCTGTCTTAGTGTTGCCATGTCTTCATATTTACAGCAACTTGTAGGCATGTTGTTTCGTCTTAGCTCATAAAGCTAGGCACTTTATGGAGTTGATAAAGTGGTCCGTTGCAGATATGAGATATATGATTTTTAGTTGTTATAAAACATAAAGCATTGTTTTAGTGTTTTTTTTTTTTTTTATCAAGATCTGGCAACACTGACAAATTACCACAGGGCTAGTGAGCGCAACTAGCCTGTGTCAAAATGTGCTAAAGTTAAGACTTCTTTCACTGTTATTTTCTTGCATCTCACATACAGACAGAGACACATTTCTAATGCGCGTTTAAATACGTAATTAACAACTAGTTGTTCAGTTCAGATCCATACACACTGTATAGAATTTCTGTAAATGCTGTTGTCACTACCTGTATTTTTTGCGATTATCGAATTCAGTTGTCACTCTTGTATTTTAGTGAATTATGTGTGTACAGAACATGATTAATGAGTAAAAGGTGAACCGACAACCAAATTTAGCTGCAGTGTGTACGTGGCCAATGAGTATTCTCGTGGCTTCATCATATTACAGTTACAGCACTGATGTCACATGGACATTTTAATGATGTCCTTACTACCTTTCTGGGCCTTGAATGTTGTAGTTGCATTGCTGTCAATGCAGAGTCAGAAAGCTCTCAGATTTCATCAAAAATATCTTCATTTGTGTTCCTAAGATGAATGAAGGTTTGGAACGACATGAGGGTGAGTAATGACAGAATTTTCATTTTTGGGTGAACTATCCCTTAAGACGCCTCAATGTATGGACATGATATATAATACTAAAAAAACATATAATGGGGGATTGTGGAGATACATAATAATAAAGGTATATAAAATGTAAATGTATTCCAATTCTTCAAATTCAGCATTTGTTAACGTGTTTAATGAAGCAACTAATTACTCTATCTCCTCAAAGCACTGGATTGACAGCTACCTGCAGGCTGTGCTGGCCCTCTCTCAGCAGTGCTGGATGTGGCAGTGGCCGCTGGACGGCTGGATGGTGGGCTGCTCATCTGGTTATACCATGCGGCGATGTCAGCGGGCGTCGCGAAGCTGCCGCCGGGTGCCTGGCAACCGAACTGAGGCGGAGGAAAGAGCGGCGCGGACATGAACACCCAGCTCTGCCAGCTCACATAGCCACTGTAATAGCGCCACATCCACTGCTGCAGCCGCTTGCAGTATTCAGTCGTTGTCATGTTGTCATTGTCATCGGACCCTTGGCCGTTTTTCACCGTTTCTTCCGCATTATTCTTCGCTGCCATGTTTACTTCTTTACAAAAATCTTATTTAGACTTCCACTTACTGAAGAAGCTAATCGGCTCAGGCGGCGGCCATAACAACTGCTCACTGAAGCCGGAATATACCACTCTGCCAATACATACCAACAGTGTTTTTATAATTGGTGATTCTCGTTTCAGCTACCTTGTCTTGCGATTTAGACAGTTCCAGTAATAATATTTATTATAGCAAAAATACATGTCTAGCAGAAAAAACACAAACTGTGTAAGCAGCTGAAAATTAAATAGCATCAGCTGTTAGTGCACCCCTGTGATATAAAATAATGTTGCCTGCGAATATCATTAGGACTGATAAAGTTAATTATAATGTAACACACAATTTTAGAGATAGGCAGAAAGACAGTCATGATTAATGACTCCGTTATTTATAATATTAATACAGCAGTCATACAATTTCAAACTATTACAATAATTCTTTAAAAAAAAACTATAATTATAAAGTTAAAAAAATCATAATTATCATTGAGGATACAGATTCAAAGCCAACTGTTTATTTTATTATAACTTTTATTATTGTTATTATTATATTATATTGTTACTTGCACTACAGAAGCGATTTATCTGAAACATTTGAAAAATTAGAACAATAATAAAGTGGCAAAACAAGTAGAAAGTATTAAAAAAATGGACCTGTAAGTGTAGTAAACAAGTGCTGTACTCAAACAAAAAACTTGTTTTTCTAATTCTTTTACAATTACTGTAATGTCCTCGTATTAACTGAGACTATATGGAAGGTTTTTATTTTTATGAAGTAATTTTTCACACTAAATGATCATTGAAAATGAACTAGTAAAAAAAAAAAAAAAAAAAAAAAAAAAAAAAAACAGAAAAAGATTATAATATTGGCACAACCTTATATATTGAAAGTATTGTTTACACAATTGTTTAACAAAAATTAAAAAGTAAAAGGTCTTAAAATAATAATAATAAAATGAAATAATTAAAATAATTAATTGATTTAAGAAATTTTTTATTAATAAAAAGTCTACACATTATTCCTCAAAAACCATCTTATTTATTTACAAATGTATATAAATTTAATTTAAAAAAAATACTAAAAGGCCTTTAATAATTAATAAAAAGACTACAGATTGCACCGTCTTTTATATTAACATTTTTGAAAGTGAAAATTTTTATATATTTTATATAAAAAAAAATAAAAAGAGGCCTTTAAAAATTAATAAAAGTCTACACATTATTCCTCAAACACCGTCTTGTATATTTACATTTTTGAAAGTGAAAATGTATGTAAATTTAATGCAAAATTAATAAAAGGTCTTTAATAATTCATAAAAAGTCTACACATTAGTCCTCAAACACCGACTTATATATTTACATTTTTGAAAGTGAAAATCATAAATTTAATAAAAAAATAATAAAAGGCCTTTAATAATTAATAAAAAGTCTACACATTATTCCTCAAATACTGTCTTGTATATTTACATTTTTGAAAGTGAAAATTTATAGAAGTTTAATAAAGAATAAAAAAATAAATAAACTGCATTTAATAATTAATAAAAACCCTACACATTATTCCTCACATACCGTCCTGTATATTTACATTTTTGAAAATGAAAATGTATAGAAATTTAATATAAAAAAACTAAAAGGCCTTTAATAATTAATAAAAAGTCTACACATTATTCCTCAAACACAGTCTTGTATATTTACATTTTTGAAAGTGAAAATGTATATACATTTAATAAAAGATACGAAAGTAATAAGGTCTTTATTAATTAATAAAAAGTCTACACATTATTTCTCAAATAACTTATATATTTATATTTTTGAAAGTAAAACTTCTCGAGACTCATCACTAGGTGGCGACAATGTCTTTCACATGATTTTGGTTTTGATAATGACCTAATCTACTCTCAATATAATTAAATTAAGCTCTGTATGTTCAAATAGAGACCAAAATAAACGTAATGAAGAAGAATTTTCAAACTTTCTTTATTTTAAACGGGGGACCAAGAAATAGAGAGAAGGAAGGAATTGTAAACTCTGAGTACTTGAAAGCTGTCCCAAATTCACTTTGTGCATGATAGCAGGTGTACTGGCTCACTGAAGTAAATTGTGCTTATTTAGACATTTGCATGGCAGTGCAAAGGGTTCAAAGGCATCAAAAACGGTCCGCCGGAAACAACCCTGTTTTATCCCTGGATGCTTGTTGTGGTGGCCAGCTGTTAAAAAACTGTGATGTATTTATGTCTCTGCGTCGCTCTCATTCTCTATAGGTGCTGTATTTGCTGACTGGGCTGCTCTGGGCCTGTGAGTAAAGTCTGGTCGGCCTAGTCACTGTGCTGGGCCCTGAATGGAGGCCTCCAAGCGGAACAAAATCAGCCCGTGTGAGGATGATCACCTCTGACAGGACGTGAGGTGACTTGCGCAGAAATAATCAGGGGCAAATAAAAGCTGTGTCTAGCAAACGCTGACCTGCATGGAACTCGCCACCAGCTGAGGATTACAGGCGAGGTGTGTGAGTGTGTCTGTCTGCTGTCCATACACAGATAATCATCGTATGTGCATAAAGCGAAGAATCACGAAGGGTTGAAGCATTCAAAATGAAATCACCAATACACTAACATTTATTATCTTACACTTGAACTTTGTTACTATTTCGATTGTGTCAGGAATCTGTGCAATGTCTGTTCAGGGAGTGACTCAAAGCCTTTGCTGACATCTGTGTCATAGACGTTACCAACTAATCTGCGCGGTTAAAGACATTTAAATGCCAATTCATCGTTTATTCAAAGCATGACCTAAAGAAACCCCTACCATTACAAACCTCATCATAGCCTGTAACCCAAACAATCTTAAGAGGAATTAAATAGAGGAATCAACTTTCCTGCATGTACGAACAACACAAACCCTGCCAATCTTCAGATCTAGACTCAAAACTCATTAAATGTATTTACTAAAACTATAAAGGTATTTTAATTTAAATGAAATACATTTGCATGTTTTATAATGGCATAAAAATGTGAGTAAATGATTTCAAGGCGAATGAGTCCTTCGTCTTGCAGATGCTTGCATCTTTGTTTTGTTGACTTGGTTACAATCTCATAACTATGTAAAGTCTTACTGTTTGGAGTCTAAAAGCCCTTATTTCAGCGTTGATGTTAAGAGAGATTCATTAGAAAATGCGATGACAGCACGCTGACTCAGAGGCAGGAAATCATGTGATTTTAGCGCACTCGCCCTGAGATTTAACCTCAAAGTTGTAACACATATTTAGACACATTATTTACTTTAGAAATGTCTGTCACCATTGTATTACTTTTTATTAAATGGCAAACTATGTTGCAGTTAAACACGTTATTGTTAAATCTTGGTATGGGTAGTGGATGCATGACATATTAATAAGCCTTTACATAAAAGTTGTTTAAAAACTGAGAAATAAAAAAAGTAATCAAGTCATGTCACAATCTTTCTACAAGTTTCATCTTGTAAGTCTTCTTTTCTTTTTAAATGTTCTGATTGTGTGACAATTAATTATTGAATTTGTAAATAGTACAAAAATGACATTTTGGGGGTTTTTTTTTTTTTTTTTCTCCCTCTCATTGTTTTTCTTTGTTTAAAAGTAAAAACATTGTATATTTTCTTTTTTTTTTGTTTCATGTTTTAATATCTTCTGTTGTTTTGTTTTATGTTTTAATTAAAAGTACAAAAATGCCATGTATTGTTTTGTTAGTTTTTTTGTTTTGTTATGTTTTTTCACTCTGTTTTAGTTTTTCTTTAGATTTGTTTAGAAGTACAAAAATCCCATGTATTTATTTTTGTTTGTTTAAAAGTTAAAAAAAAAAATCCATGTATTGTTTTTTTTCTCCCTCTCTTGGTTTTGGTTTTTCTTTAGCTTTATTTAAAAGTACCAAAAATCCATGTATTTATTTAATTTATGTATTTATTTATTTATTTGTATGTTTTGATATCTTCTTTTGTTGTTGTTGTTGTTTTGCTTTATTTAAAAGCACAAACATTTCATGTATTGTTTTGTTTGTTTTTTGGTTTGTTGTTTTTTGTTTTAGTTTTTCTTAAGCTTTGCTTAAAAGTACAAACATTTCATGCATTGTTTTGTTTGTTTGTTTGTTTGTTCTGTTTTTCTCACCCAGTTTTGGTTTTGTTTTTTTCTTTTTCTTTAACCTTGTTTAAAAGTACAAACATTCAGTGTACTTATTTTCCCTTTGTTTTATGTTTTGAGATTTTCTGTTTCTTTGTTTGTTTGTTTTGTTGTTGTTTTTGATTCATTTTGTTCTGTTTTGGTTTTTCTTTAGTTTTGTTTAAAAGTACAGAAATTGCATGTATTTATTTTTTTGTTTGTTTTAATTTTGATATATTCTGTTTTGTTTTGTTTTGTTTTGTTTAAAAGTACAAAAATTCTGTGTATTGTTTTGTTGGTTTGTTTATTTTTTGTTTGTTTTGTTCTGTTCTGTTTTTCCCCCTCTGTTTTGTTTTTTCTTGATCTTTGTTTAAAAGTACAAAAATTCCATTTATTATTTGTTTGTTATATGTTGTAATATCTTCTGTTTTGGTTTGTTTAAAAGTTTAAAAATCCCATGCATTGTTTTGTTTGTTTATTTGTTTGTTTGTTTTGTTTTGTTCTGTTTCCCCCCCTCTGTTTTGGTTTTGCTTTTTCTTTAGTTTTGCTTAAAAGTACGAAAATTCTGTGTATTTTTTGTTTATTTTGCTTTCCATGTTTTGTCCAACAGTGTCTCAATTATTATGACTCAAAAGTGTTTTATGACATTTCATCAAAAAAAGGAAAACTAATCTAAAAAGGGGGAAGAATTGTGTTCCTTTTCTTCTTCCTTATACATTGTCTGCTTACGTACTTGTGCACCTTAACTGAGAACTAAGAGCACGTAAATCCTTTTTTCATAAGATTTGTGGCCATTTGTTGACACTGAGACACCATTAAGTTAATTATGTCAGCTTCCCAACATTTCAGAGGTGAGCAGTGATGCAAGGGGCTCGGCGTCATGCGGTCCGAGCTCATATACCTCCCACCACCTCCCTTTCTGTGACCCATTCAGAGCACCTCTCAGCCCTATATGTGGCCCTGTCTGTCTGATCACATGAGCCACTTCCCCCTCAGCTTTTCTAGATCAAAAGTAAGCCGTGGGAAAAGACATAAAGCATTCCAGAACATCTGACCCATTGAAAATGTTTGTTTGCTATACCTGCAGCTGTGTGAAGACAAAGCCTATAAGTAGCCGTCACTTCAAAGTTGCTTTGTATTCCACATTTAGACAATGTATTGAGCGCAAGCAACAATTGCAATGGGTTAAATTTGTCACTCTTGAAATAGCACTGATCCGAGGTGTGACTTGGTGGTGATATCTTGGTGAACTTCAACTAAATTACCCCAAATCCTGTTTGGTGTTTCAAATAAATCTCAATCCTTGAGGTTTCAAGGGTTAAATACAAGTACATTCATAAGTGGTTTGTTTACAAGCAGTAAGAAGAAAGGTCAGTGAGTGACTTATTGCTTCCTTTTCCTCTGAACTATCACAGACCTGTTATCTCCCCCCTACAGAGCGTGGAAGTACGTGTTTGAAAGTAATTAAAGGGTGTTCACATATCTATTGTTCTCCAGACTCATGCTCTTAAAAATAAAAACACATAGACATATCTCTTTTCATATAAACCGGGATTAAACACAAGATATTACTCATGAAACTCAGACGCCAAATCTTCTTGCTCCTCTCCAACAGGAAAAAAGTACTTTTTCACTGCTTGGCATGTACTGAAATTGATCAGCAGAAAACAAAGACGCTGACGGAAAGGGTTTGGAGAACTTGGTTCATTCAGAACATAGCAGGCATTTCACTGACTGGGTAAAAGGGCCTGAGTGGATTTACATGGCACTGCCCACAAATAGGGCACACATTTAAAGCATTAGCGGCACAAACCTTTTTTTTTTTTTAGATGTGGTGAATGAGTTATAATCAAACTCAATTAAGCCTAAGAAATATCTCATTATTAACACATTAAAAGCTCCTTTTAATTCTAGCCTGTACAATCATAACTTGAAATGTAACTATTTGATGAGATGGCTATTTCATATAAATTAATATAATGTCATTTAAAACATGATTAAAAAAAAAAAAAAAAAAGCATGAATGTCCACGTCTAAACTCACCCACACTGTAAAAAAAAAAAAAAAGTTTATTCAACTTTAAATTATAAAAAACGTTAAATTATACTAAGTGACAGCTTAGATATTTGAGTTGAATCAACTTAAAATTTTAAGGCAGCTGGGTTACTTACCCATCTGTTAAGTTTAGCAAACACAAATATCTTAGTTACTTAGTACAACTTAACATTTCAAGTTGAATAAACTTATTTTAGTTGACTGAACTTACAATTTTAAGGCAGCAGGGTAACAAATTATTTTAAGCTGACTCAACAAATTGTGTTTTTTATTTTTTACAGTGCATAAACCTGTCAGTGGGTCATATAACAGATAATACAAGTAAGAGAGTCGGCACCAATAGCCTCGTGGTTAGCGTATTGACATATAGTGCTATTGCACTGCAGGTGACCCGAGTTCGAATCCTGGTTTGTAAGCTTTTCCTGATCCCCACCCCCTTCTCTCTCTCCCACTTCGCTTCCTGTCAAACTACACTGTCCTATCTAAAATAAAGGCATAAAATGCCAAAAATAAATCTTTAAAAAAAAAAAGTCAGATTACAAAAATACACATGAATAATCTTAGAACATTGCCAAGCTACGAAACATGTTACCTGTTTCTGATGCAGAAAAGCTAGTTCATGCATTCATGACCTCTAGACTGAACTATTGTAATGCACTACTAGGTGGTTGTCCTGTATCTTCAGTAAACAAGCTACTGATAGTCCAAAATGCAGCTGCTAGAGTCCTTACCAAGTCAAGAAAATATGATCATATCACCCCAATTTTAAAGTCTCCGCACTGGTTACCTAGGTTCCGCATCAGTTACAAAATATTACTTCTTATCTATTAGGCACTTAACGGTTTAGCTCCTGCATACCTAACTAGTCTTCTACCACACTACAATCCATCACGCTTCCTAAGGTTGCAAAACTCTGGGCTTTTGATAGTTCCTAGAATAGCAAAGTCCACTAAACGAGCTTTTTCGCATTTGGTTCCCAAACTCTGGAATAGCCTTCCTGATAACGTTCAGGGTTCAGACACACTTTCTCTGTTTAAATCTAGAATAAAGACTCATCTTTTTAGCCAAGCATTCAAAAAAGGCATCTCATAAACTTTTACTGCAGTTATGTCTGATCAAATGCACATTATCAATCTTTTAGCTCTGGTTGAACGAATCTTTCTTTGCTTGGTTTGAAACAGCAGCTACGCTAATTATGTTCCTTTTTGTTCTCTGTTTCTGCCATGCGACTGGCATCCTGTGGTAACTAGGAATTCACAAGCTCCAGTCTGAATCCAGAACACTTAAGAAGAGATGATATCAACCCCTCAGAGGACTTCAGATGATGCCATCCCTGAAACAACATATAGCACTACCGAATTTTGCTACTAATTTATAGTGTTCTTTGTCTGTTTGATTAAGTCATTAATTGCCATATGCCATATGTACATTAACTTGACATAGTCACCATTAGTAAGCTGCTACTAAATATATTGTAAAAACTTTCATTTGCTGTAAAGTTGCTTTGCAATATGTATTGTGAAAAGCGCTATACAAATAAATTTGAATTGAACTAAGTTGAACTGAATTATCCACCTGTTCACCAAAATGTAAAATAATAATAAATTGCCATGAGAGTGTGTTGGGCTATCACTCCTCAGAGGACCTTCTTGACTACCCTAGTGAAAAATAAATATACTGAAATGTATTTAAAATACATTTTTCAATTTACATATTATGCACTTAAGAAAAATACTCTGCAGTTGTACTTTTGGTATACTAAACTGGTATATATTTAGTGGAACAACAAAGTGGAACAACTGATTTTGTTTTTAATGCACTTTAATTGTGCAGAAGTATTGCATCCAACTAAAGATATACTTAAGTATATTTGATTGTGCTAATATGAAACTATTGCAAGTATACTTTAGGCACACTTTAAATATGTTTAAAGACCGATATTATTTAAAGATCACACAATACTCATCAATAGTGACATTAAAACATATTTTAGGCTTAATATTAAGAAATGTGCATTGTGCACAAGCAGTACTCCAAATGTAGTTTAATTACAATTTTTATATTATTAAGTCCAGGTACAAAAGTCAAAAGGTACATCTTTGTACCTTACCTACCCCTAAACAGTACATATTATTACCTTAAAGGTACATTTTTGTACTTTAAAAGTACATATTTGTACCTTTTCACTTTTGTACCTTAGAGTACCGCCCCAGTGATAGAACTACACCTTTGTTTCTGAGTGTGTATGAACTAAAACATACTCTGTATCTCTGTATTAATAAAGTATTTAGTTACCACTTATACCAGTATATTTGAGTGTACTAGTGTATGAAAGATGGGCTTAAGTGTACTACAAGTGGTAACAAAATAATTTTTAGCATATTAAGTACAAAATTAGTGTGTGCAAATAGAGCACTTCAAGTACGTATGTAAGTGCACTTTTCACCTGGGTTAAGATAACCGTAACATAAAAATTGCAGGTTGAAAATTGTTACAAAATGATTTTCCTACATTCCCACATTTGTTCATTAAAAAATTCACAGAAATGTTAAAGCCTTGACATAACATTATTTGGATTTGTACACTAATGATTGCTGCATTTGTCAATCTCAGCCATAAACCTGAATTAATTTTGGGGAAAAATGATCAAACAAAAATTGTTCTTTGATTTATGCAAAATTGTTGCATATGTATTTTTTCTACTTAATTTTCTTCATGCCTCATTTGTCACAAATTTATTTTATTCAAAATCACACAAATCAGGGTTTTAAACTATGTAGACATCCGCAGTTTACAAATCTCAAAGGTTTTATTAGAAACAAAAGAAAAGGTTTATAGAAATCTTAGTTTGACCATTCAATCGACATTTTCTGAAGTCCAATAAGAATTAAAAATTAAAAATTAATTTTTCATTTTAAAGGGAACGCTGGGTGTTAAGACTTGTATGGTTTAATATAACATAAAATGATGTCTCTTACTGAAATATGTAGTAGAAAACCCATGAAAGATTTACATTATTTAAAAAATCCACAATGGTTTACACATATTTTGGACTATGGGGGTTGCCATTATTTCGATGACGTCAAATGGTGTTCCTGTTGCTATTTTTTCCGCAACACAACTCGAAAACAATAAACTGATACAATGCCACATTGTAATTTGGTTGTAATTTTCAGTCAAATGGCAACATGATAAGCGATGAAAGTCTTTACTGTTTTCCTAGCGATTAGAAGAGGAGAAAAGAATGGGAAGATGCCTGTGGATAAATAAAACTTCCTAAAGACCCACGTCTTTGTTCTCTGCACTTTAGTCCCGATGCCTTTAGTCCCGATGCCCGATGCCTTTTATTTTCCAAGTAGCTCACCAAGTGCAACCATTTCACTGTCATAATGGTGCCCTCCATAGTTCAAAATATGTATAAAACAATGTGGATTTTTTAAAATAACGTAAATCTTTCATGGGTTTTCTACTACATATTTCAGTAAGAGACATCATTTACGTTATATTATAAGCCATACAAGTCTCAATAACCGGGGTTCCCTTTAAAGAATTTCGATTTATGTGTGGTCCATATTCACAGCCTTAAAGTGGATGGGTTATGGGAGTGAGATTTAACTCCTACAAGCACATTCTCTTATCTGAGCTGATGTTCCTAATAACTATATCTGACCGGAATTCTAAACAGAATTCCAAAGATCTTCCTTTCGTGCTTTATCTTGGTCCCAAATGGGAAGAGTCACAGTGTTCCAGAAAACTGTTGCTGAACTGCAGTTTAAAACACAAAAACAGTCCACAAGTTTCCATGTGGCATTAAAGACAATCATAAGTCTAATAGTGAAAGTTGGCATGCTGGACAAAAAATTGTGATGGGGAAGCCTCATTTTTAAGGCAACACATAGATTGTGGTTTCAGCATTGAATAATCAAGAGTTTAAGGTCACAACTGTGGTCTGTTACCATTGCGGCCTTGAGAAACCCCTCTGCAGTCATGTAGGATGAACATCTGTGACTGTTTTGACTGGCCCCTTTTTTGATGTTGTACTATAAAGGCTCCATACTGAGCAGGGCTCTGCCTGGGATTACAGATCACATGTCCTCAGTGAATCTAGAGGAGGAGGAAGGAACTCAGCTGAAACACTCCTCATGGCGCATCCCACTTTATCAAGGTTAAAGGGATAGTTTGGACAGGTTGGAGTGTTCCTAAACACAGCTGACCTCATGCTTTATCAGCCTTGAGCAACGAAAGCAAATGCAAGAAACTGTTTCAAATGTAACATAGAAGATAAAAAATCACATAAAATATGAACGAAATGATCTAGGTTTGATTATTTTTATTATTATTAAAAACAGTAATGCATAAAAGGGATAGTGACCAACTTTGTTTATATTTTTTCTATTTAATTCAGATTTTTCTATTTATTTTAGTTTTTTTAGTTACTTAGGGCCAGTTTTACTAAACAGGGCAAATTAGCGCGAGAGTGCAATTCCAAAACAGTGCTGATGGGAGGGAAAATTTCTGCAGGTGATTTACTGACAATGCGCAAATTAAAGAACACAGATGCAGCATCTCATTTACATACAGACCAACGCATTATACCAAGCATGGCGCAAATTAGCGTAGTCGAAAAGAAAGAATAAAGAAATAAAGAAGCCACAGTATGTTGAAAAGAACCAGAGGCCAAAAAATGAAGGTTTGCTAGAAGTTTTGATAGACCTGGTATTGCGTGACTCCTAGTTGAGGGTTCCAAGTCGTCTTTTATTTCCTGATGCAAATTAAAAAATAACGTGGCTTGGCACACGATATGTTCAGATAATGTGTTCTTCTGGTATTCCAAATAAATTAATACATGTGGAAAAAATCCTCACCCTTCTATCACACGCTCTCTGTTCTCTGCGGTGCCTCCTCCTAGCAACAACAATTGCAGCCATTTCAAGTGCAAAATAGTTTAAGACATGCTTTTTTTGGGCCATTAAATAATGGTGCAACTGGCAGTAATTTGACCAGCGCAAACGTCAGTAAAACGTGTTGTGTGATTCATTTGAATACTTTCCTCCCATAAATTTTCCGTCTGAAAGAGAAACTCCTACAAATGCATATTCAATAATGCCAGCCGCAAAAATAACTGTGTCCATGCCTTTTCAGTGCTAATTCATCACTGCGCGTCAGAACCAGGCAGTAAAATTTCAATGCCAAAAGACGGTTTGTGCTGGCACAAGCTGTTAGTAAAACTGGTCCTTAGTCTGCTAGTCAGTTAGGTTTGACCAAAAATATGTATCACCTATCTGTAATCAAGTATTTTTTTTAGGATTCTGATGGTTTAATATTATATCACGATTTTTCACTGTGCCATTATATGAATCAGAATGAAACATGAAACTGTTGAAGAACCACTGCATTTTAATCACAATCCCAATTCCCAACAAACATGCTACATAACATAAACAGTTTTTGATGTAAATTGGATTGTATAATTTAAAAATTTAAAGCAGAAACAGGATGATCTGACACTTATTTTTGTGAAATTATGCTACATAAAACATCTGCACAAAACAAAAACAGCAGACGGGCTGAATGAGACACAAATTCACTCTCTGACAGCAGGTGGCGCTTATGGAACAGCAGCAATATAATGTTTCCTTGGTTACTGTTGTAAACAAAGCAGCATTGCACTTTTAAATACCACATTAATATGCATTATATGGAGGTAAGATGAAAAGAAAATTCTATCTAAACTTCTGAAAACAGTCAGTTCCTCTCAGAGATACATTCATATAAACCCCTCACCCCCAATTCAGTATTTAGGATTTTCTTCCAATATTTGGAAGCGTGGTGAACAGTGATCTTGCTCTGCCTGCTACAGTATCTTCTCATTTTTGCATTCGTCTTCAGCATCTCTGGCTTCTGTTAACTGCCGTTTACAGTTGGTTAATTTAAAGAATTAGTTGTGTGTTATTAATAGTTCTAAAAGTTATCCATTAGTCAGAAGTGTATGCAGTTAACAGGGATCTCCTCTCAATTTACGACACTGTCTATGGTAAACCAGTTGACCAATTGAAGTTTAGTTTCATTTTTCACTGCAAAACTGTAGAATTTTAATTTTCCCATGAAACACATAAGGAGATTTTCCATAGTAAATATTCATTTTGTATTATTACACAAGCACAGTTCATGTATTGTTCAAAATACTGTATCTAATGTTGTGTTTTCCCTTTAAGCAATAAATCTTCAATTTTTTCATCAAATATGGATAATTTCATAAATTATGTCTCGCTATTAACATGCACTCTGTCTATTTATGAAATATTTATTTAGATAGTTTTGTTTAGCATGCTTAATCACAATCTATTGCAAAATGTATTCATATACTTTATGAAACACAAAGGGAGAGTGAATAACAACTGATTTTTATTTTATTTGATATCTATTTTACAGTTCACACATTTTGCAAAAAATCTAATTTTTGTATTCCATATTTTCCATATTTTGTGCTACCTGATCTCATGACCAAAAACGTACATGTGGGAACTTTTTCGCTAGATGCAAAATATGTACCAATAAGTATCACTGCAGTTTGCAACAGAAGTGTCCACTAGAGGCACTTGTAATCGTTTTGTACACAGTTATGATTACAGCTCCATGTTTTGCTTTCCGGGCGTAACAAGCTTGTTCGGTAGCTCAGTCGGCACGGATTTAGACGGAGGATGCAGAATCCTTGGGTATGAATCCTGTGAAAAACATGACAAACAATGAAAGAGCTGAAAGATCAAAGATCAAAAAACAAGCTAAAATGGCATGCTTGTGATTGCGTTTTTACATATTCACTTTTGTTCATACTATCGTGTAGGTTTAGGTGTAGTGCAGATGGTATTATTTTAAAACGTCATGGAGCATTAGAGTTATAGCACCACTCAATGGACATTTCAAGTCAGAACTGTGGTGCCACATACAAAACTGATGTCACATAAAACGTACCATATATACATTTCACATAGAATATGTCACGAAACGTGCATGGCGGTACGTATTATAAATCAGCTTGAGTTTGTTTGTGTGTATTGTCTCTTTAAGGAATAAATCTTTGACTTTTTTTCATTTTCATAAATTGTGTCTCACCATTACCATGCACTCTGTCTCCATTTCGTTGTGTCCTTAATTTATTTTTGGACTATAAGAGAAACATTTCTTGCATTTGCAGCCATTTCTCAAGACTGACAAAGCATGAGGTCAGCTGTGCACTCCAATCTCACAACCCAGTTTCTTTCAAGCATGTACTAATAAATGAATTCTTTGGCCACAGACGTCCCTCCTTCAGTGACCAATGTAGCTCTTTATGTTCCGAGCTGAATTTGGAGGCCAGTAGGCTAGTTGCATAGCAACAGGCTTCCCAGAAGCCCCTGCTGATATCAGCCCTGACTCAACTGACACATAGCAACCCTGATTCCCACCAGGCAACCGAAGTGAACCCAAAACCCTTTCAGCTGCTATGTCGACAGATTGATTTGCAAATCAAAGCATTTTGCAACAACACATCAGCTACTGTTGTGCGGGCATAAATTGACCAATTAAAACACAGAGGTCATGGTAGGCCTCAGGAAGAGAAACATTGATAAACGAGGAAACATTACAAACATGCCAGACATGCGATGGCTATTATTAGGATGAACATGCAGGTCTCTTTAGGTTGTATAACCTTCACTATGTGTAAAGGAGGCTCTATTGATATGTGAATAACAGAGGAAACTGTTTTATTGCAGTTTGAGTGACTGTAACCTTGGCCCTGATCTCAGACACAGGCCGATACGCTTGTACAACAGCATTGTCCGTCCCAGTGTAAGGAAAGTGAGCGGAAGGGTGCGATCCCTGTCCTGCTGTGCAGCTTTCCAGATGTTACTCAAAGGATATGATTTCATTCCTGTAGAGTTATCTGCACAAGCAAAACAGTCTGCGGGTCAACACACTAAGACAGGACCCCTGTGAATCCGACACACAATACTGAGACATCCCGCAAGCAGTGCACACCCATAATGCAATACACAGACTCGCACAAAATCTGCTCCTCTGGCCAGCTGATAATGACCGACTTGCTCCACATTATTACATGGCTACCTACCAAATAAACTGCGTTGACATAATGATTTTAGTTCAAATTTTGTTATTTTAGGCCTTATCTTTTTGTTATCTTTATGCTTTTGCTAATAAAAATAAAATATGCTAATAAAAAAATAGATCGTTATAATCAAAGTCGTAACCATCCCTGTGTCCAAGTATACCTACTTCCATACTATATTATATGTGAGAAACAATATGTGAGCCGAGTAGAATATCCAAAATCATAGTATTCATAAAACAGCAGATAAAAATTAACCTACTATTTCCATTGAGATTCTGAAGTGCACTTCTGATGGACACTTTACTATCCCATGAGCCCATGGGATAGGATTTGCAAATGGCACTTGAGCAACACATCTGACGCCGTAGGTCACATGACAGTTACAATATGGTGGATGTAGTACATCTGAATTTCATTCATACTACACACATTCATACTAAAAAAAAAAAAAAAAAAAAAATTTTTGTATTCCATATATTCCATAGTTTGTGCTACTTGATCTCATGACAAAAACGTGCATGTGGGAACTTTTTCGCGAGATGCGAAATATGTACCAATAAGTATCACTGCAGTTTCCAACAGAAAGGTCCACTAGAGGCAGTAAAACAGCAAGCACTTGTAATCGTTGTAATCGTCGCGCAACACATCTCACACCGTAGGACACATGACAGTTACAATGTGGTGGATGTAGTACATCTGAATTTCATTCATACTACACACATTCATACTATATAGAACATACTTTTCTAAAGGGAACCCCAGGTATTAAGACTTTAAAGGGGCTTAAAGGGGTCATCGGGTGCTAAGTTCACTTTTTCATGTTGTTTGAACATTAATGTATGTTGGCAGTGTATGTACAAATCTACCCTATAATGATAAAAATCCATGCAGTGGTTTTTAATTAATCTGTAAAAATAATATCCCCTTTTTCAAATGGAGCCATTCTCAGATGCCTCTTGTTGTGGTGTCACACCCACAGAGGCCGCTCCCACCATAGTTGATTGACATGAGCGTCTTACCTCAGATCAGTTGTAATAGTCCAACCTCTTTGTTTCGATGCTGGAGCAGGGATGTGAGTTAGACAAGAATATCTCTGATTGAGCGATTGAGGTGTTGTGTTGCTGGATGTAATAATGAACATAGTGGTCGTCATTTACTCCTGACATCTGAGCCGCTGAAGATGCAGTGGATTATGTTTGTTTGTGAATGGAATGCACCTCCCGATCTACATATATCCGTCTAAGTTTGCACAAATCATTCGTGATCCAGCTTCACTTACAGCAGAAGTGAGTATAAGGGTTTTCTTTTATGAATCTTTGCGATCGTCTTTCCTTGCTAGTTAGCAAGTTTAGCGGCTAAACGCGGCTAAAGAAAACAGGCTCATCAATCCACAGAGAGAAGAGAGGGGCGGGGTGAGCAGAGCTCATTTGCATTTAAAGCAGCCTCGACCAGAATGAGATGATTTTTGCAGAGCTAATTTTGGCAAGGTAAAAAGGGTGTTGTTTCACACAACCATTGAGAATTTTTAACCAAAGTACTTTTCATTAAGACCCTAAAGAATCATATCAACTTGTTAAAAATGGGCATCCGATGACCCCTTTAAGCCATACATTTTTCTCCACAAGGAGTCTAAACACCCCCGGATATCGAGTGAAACTCCATCAGTGGCTGCGACATCATGGCAAGCGTCGGCATGTTTATATCCTGCCAGGATGGCATCTAGCGTTTCTCGTCTCTGCTGTTTGTAAGCTCTTTCAGTAGCTGTGGTCTACTAAAAGCCTCAAAAGCATCAGGTCTATTCATCCACAGGCATCTTCCTATTCTTTTCTCCTCGTCTTATCTCTAGGAAATAAGTAAAGACTTACATCGCTTCTCTTGTTGCCCTTAAAACACTGGATCTTTTAAATAATGTAAATCTTTCATGGGTTTTCTACTGCATGTTTCATTAAGAGACATCAATTACATTATATTAAGCTATACAAGTCTTAATTCCTGGGGTTCCCTTTAACAGTCACAAAACAAGTTTCAAAACAAATGTAGTATCTGCTATACAGTATTCAATTTGGAATGCAGTGTATGTCTTGAACATTGTAGTACAGTAGTATACACAATAATAACAGTGTGCACTTTAAAACCTGTTTTCAAAAGTTTGCGTTTTGAAACTTTTGAAAACTACTACTACTGCACTACTATACTGTTAGCAGTGTATACTACAAAAATGCAAATTAGTGAAAATGGTGACGTCACATGTATATATGTTAGGGATGTGCGGTATACCAGTACTGGAAAAATACCGGTATATATTTTATTTCAAACGGTTCAATACTATCATTTTGAGCAATTCTATACGCTGCTGTTCCGAAGTTCACCTGTATGCGGCAGGAGGCAACACATCAAATTTTGCCAAGCATTTGTCATTTTTCACTTGCTCATTTTGATCTTTAACGCAAATTTAGAGATTGACATTGGTGAGTGCATCATTCATAAATTCAGTTTTAATTAACTTTTATTCACAACTGATCAACGCAAATACATAAGATGTGATACAGAGTAAACATGAAAGCTCAAATGTGCATGACACACTAGAACCAGTTTAGCTTTGGTCACATGATATTTGCACTTGCATTTCAAACAATCAAACATTAATTGAATTTGAACAAAGCAAGAGTTTTGCTATATTAATTTTAGTATCAATAATATGAAGGGCATATTTCTGCCGCGCCGCCGACCGCTAATATAAAGCAGCCCAGAAAGCGCAAGAGAGATTTATATTTAATGCTTTTTCTTTGGTTATCTGAAAACAATCAGAGAGAAAGAGAGAATAATATGGTTTTGATTACTTGGACTGTTAGAATAACACTTGACAGTAAAGCAAACTTTGTTAAAATTCATTAGGTAGGCCTAGGCTGACCTAACAGTATTAAAGCACTTATTAATCTAGGTCAATAATTAGTTATAAATGATAAATAAACTAATAAATGTTTTATATATGTTAACATTACTTACTAAACATTCACTTCACTTATCTTTTGACGCTGGTTATTTGTTACCTATGGTATTGATTTAGTATCGATACTGAGTTATCACATTTTGGTATCATACCAAAGCCAAAATTATGGTATCGAGCCATCCCTAATATGTGTACAGTACTACATGTTCAGTCTATAGGAGTGTGGTGGTTTTTACAAAGTGACATCACCAACTATAGAGGGAAAACTTTTACTCTACATTTTTCATTGTTGTCATGAAAAAAACTCTTGGTTCCTGTTCTGCAAAGTTTTGTCGCAATTCGAGATGACAACACGTGATGTTAATAACACCTAAATGGATCTGGGACAGTTACGTGTTACAACGGTCATGTAGTACAAGTCATAGCTCTCAGCGAATTTCCAGTTTACAAGTGGTAATTACGAGTTCTAAGAGGACATGAATGCCTTTTACAAGTTGAAATCTCATAATTACACACCTTTTAGCTGCAACTCTAATTAATCACATCTGAACCAGCTAATCAAGGTCTTCAGGTAACTAAAGCAGGTTTGTTGAAGCAGTTTAGAGCTAAACTCTGCAGGACTGTGGCCCTCCAGCAATCTTTGACACCCCTGGTGTAAATGATTCAGCCTACATTTTCAGTTCAAAACAGCAAAATTTTATGGGGGAAAAAAAAGTAGTTTGCATCACTAGATATTACTTTTGGACGTTTAACATTTTTATTATAAAACATAATAACATTTTTAGATACTTATATCTTACCTTGCTTTCACAGTTAAAAACTAAAGCTTCACTGGAATTTCCAACCTTCTTTGATTTGATCGGACATCTTAATCATTTTAACATCAGCGAGTGCTGTAAGACTGCTATGACAGCCTATCCACCCTATTCTTCAACGCGGAAGTAAGCCTATGAGCGAGACTTCCGGTTCATTAGCCGCTTCGGGAATTGACTAGAGGAATAACAATTTGCAGCAAACAGTAAAACTGTTTGCACTACAAACCAGTGTGTTCATAATTAAGATAATACATTAAAATAATAATATGGTAAGACACACCAGTTTGCAATATTAAGCAGCAAAACAGGCTGTTTTGTACAGCTAAAAGGACTCGGATGAGACCAGAAGACAGATGCATAAGAGTTACAAATGGCCATTTGTCCATGTTTTTAATAATCCACAAACAATGTGAAACTAAGAAAATCAATAATGCATATTGTCTTGTTAATGTCCTAATCTTATAAACTCTTACATAAAACTGGGGCGACAGCACTTTTCCCTTAATTCTGTAATAACAAACATGAAACCTATTGCTTGTAATATAACTTCCCTGAGCTTTGGCTCCTTTATTATGATAATAAACATCTTTTTAAGAAGTAAATCATTCCATATGCTCAGCTCTTCTGATCTCAGCATGGCGATGAGAGCGCATCAGGCCAAACCCAAGTCAAATGAGACAGAAAACGCTGTGTTATAATTAGAATGCGATAACATGTACCTGAAAATGAACCGAGATAAAATCTACATGCATACAAAACACATTTCCAGTACCACCTTCCACATTTAAACTTTGTACAGGTTGGGTAATAGGAAAACGCATTGTTTTTATTGAATAGGCTGTACAGAGAGAGCTGGCCCATAACCCACCTGTTTCAGCTGTTTTTGCAGTCAATTACAATCAGTGTATCTCTACACTTTCCTGTCCTGGGAAAGTAGCCACTGGTGGAACATTCTCTGCTCTTTGTGCAGGTCAAAAGGAAAGACTCTAGGGACTCGCTGTGTTCCAGTTTCGTTACGCATGCTAAAACTATGTTCAAAAAGGGAAATGTTCTACTAAAAGGAGGAAAGAAATACATATCCTCTGTACCCTTGAACACAGTCCACTGTAACTGTAGTTTAACTCTGTGGTTGTCTTCACTGTACTGAAGGGCCAAACACATGGGCACGCAAGAACTATTTTGAATAGTTTAATGACGATAAATCACATGATCATTGTACAGAGACGTTAACTCTCATTTCCAAAGGAGAATATTTCAGAGAGAAGCTTTTAAAAACAGTAAATGACTTCATCACAATTTTTTGATGTGACAATATGAACACTCATAGATGACAGATATTTTTCCAGGACCATATCTCTGGCTGTTGTGCATTTTAATACTTTGGCTGCCCTTTTTATTCATACAGTATACAGTTAAATATCTCAACCTTATTTATTAATCTCCGGAGATGAATAAATAAAGGCCAGAAACATATGAACAACAAATCATGAAGTAACAGACTCGCATAATTTAATGCTGTGAGAAAATACTTTGTTTGTTGTTCCTTAAGGAGGGCTTTGTCATTTTGAGTCATAGCCAAGACAGAAAATGTGAATCATTAAACCGTTATTAACACTTTAACATATGTTGTGAAATGTTAACAAATATGTAAAGAAAAGTACATGATTAATTTAATGAATTCTTTGATGTTTTTATGGACGTGGCATAGAAATGCAATGTACAACAGTTCAGAAAACCTCTATAGAAGGCGTAGCCTTGTATTATGATGTGTATTATTATCTTTTATAGTATACACACCTTAATGTGAACGTTAAATGTCTGGCCTAGTTTTTTTTTTTTTTTTTTTGTAACGGTTGACACATGCATTTTGACTAAGCCTGTGTTAAAGCAGCAGGGATCAACAAATCACAACTCAGCTGAAGGCAAATAAAAACAACTTTATTCAAAGCACCATAAAGACTGATAATAAATGCATTTTAAAATGGTCAGCACGCATTTGCTTTGGTGTCAAAAATAAGAGATTTTCAATAGAGAAATAACGTTTCACTTTGGCTTTTTGCTCATTGAACTGAGCCTGGCATCTTCAAATCCAGATTGGATAACTTCATGCCTTATGCCTCCTTCACATACGTCCTCACAGCCACCACATCACCCATTACACATTTCTGCCAAAAGAGAAATATGGTTATAAAATTAACTGAGAAAGAACTTAAATAATAGGGAAATTCCATACATATTCACAGTACATTTACACAAAAATTGTTATTAACCAATAACAATTATGCATTATTCAATTATGCATTTTGTTTTGACAATATCAGCCATAAATTCTTAGATCTGAACAAATGAGAAAATGATAATGTGGTAACATTTTAAAAACCTTTTAAAAATAAACCAGTTCTGTTAAATATTCAGCCATCCCAGTTTAGTTTTTGGTTTTGTTTTGTTTGTTTTTTTGACCAGGAAATTTCCGTTACACGCTCAGCTATTCATGGTTACTGGACACAGATTTTATAAAGTCATTTTCTAAAAATCAAGACCGCACTCACACAGAGAAAATTCTAGCAGAAGAAATATTTTAGAATTAAGAATGCAATGCAGAAGCTTCTATTACCTTTCTGGCCCTAGATATCATAACATTTAAAAAAAATATATAATACTTAAAAATATTAATAAAAAAAAAAATTAAATATAAATTAAGCTGTTTATAATACTAACAACAACAGCAACAATATGAAATCTAATAATACATTATTTAATAATATTTATTTTCATTACAATTTTCATAGAAGTAAAAACTGCAGTTTCTGTATAATTATTTTACAATTTTAAATGTGAATATTGTGGCAATAATACATAAGCATTGTATAATCATATAAGCTTTTTTCGTAAATAAAAGAGAATCCTTACAGCTACTAATTTCCCATCCGTCACCTCCCTCTCTATCGTCGACTCTTTGCCATCCCAGGTCTGTTTCTGCACAAGTTTGCCGTTCTCAAGAGTCATGACAGTCTGCAGATAAAGAGAGAGAAGAGCCCGTTAACTTCATGCGACAAACAGCTTCAACCCCAGCAAAAATTCCGTCAATTCCGTTACAAACCGTAGTCTTTCTATCATCCGCGGTGATCTCCTCGAATGACTCGTTGAGTTTAAATTTGATCTCAGTGGTTTTGAAGGTGCTCTGCGACTTCATGCATATGAGCCCCTGATCATCCACACACACGACCAGGTTGGGTTTGGTCCGGTTTCCCACCTGGCGAGTAGCGAAACCAACACCTGAAAAAAGAAATGCACCTCCTTCAGTCACGAAACACCTTTGACTGTATGAGAATCATAACCTTTTCTGACATTACTAATGCATATGTTATAATTGAAATAAATGATGCAGAATCACAGCCCACCTAGAGCCTTCATGTACTCGTCAAAGTTCTCGCTGGAGGTCATCTTCCATGTTCCCACGAATTTGTCAACCATTTTTCCGGATGATGATGTTCCCTGTCACTCAAACTGCTCAAGGCTCAGATTTGATCTGATCTGATCGAATGACCGCAGGCTTTTTCAACAGCTCCTCCAGCACGTGCGAGTTTACACCAGCCAATCAGATGATCCAGCGTCACTCCGCGGAGTTCCTCAACCTCCCGCCCGCAAACGCAACTCAGAACTGGGGAAGGGTTCGCATTTTTCAGACCACAAAAACGGTCAAGTAACATTTACTGGGTCAGAGGACAGCAATCACAAAGATCATGCACATGGATAGAATTAATATTTTTAGAATGACGTGTTTGACCAAATATTAGAAGAAACCTTCCTGACTGAAATGATGAACTTTCCTCACAGTGACTAACTGCACACAAGACACTGTTATAGTTTAATAACTAGATAATAACGTGCTTACAACAGCTCTGAACTTTACTTTCAAACGTAAGTAGGGAAAACTTTTTCCCATATATATATATATATATATAGAGAGAGAGAGAGAGAGAGAGAGAGAGAGAGAGAACATGAAAACCTAACTCTTAATTTTTTTTTATATCATATAGGCCTATTTACTGGGTACTGTGTATGCACTGTATACACTCAGTCAAAAGTTTTAGAATAAAATTTTATGTTTTTTTTTAAAAATTCTCTTCTGCTCATCAAGCCTGAAATGAAATATTGACATTTTTTGAAATATTTTTACTATTTAAAATTACTGCTTTTCATTTAAATATATTTTAAAGTTTGTTCCTGTAATTTCAAAGCTGAATTTTCAGCATCATTACTCCAGTCTTCAGTGTCACGTGATCCTTCAGAAATCATTCTAATATTCTGATTTGCTGTTCAAGAATCATTTATTATTATTATTATTAATATTTAAAACAGTTGAGTACTTTTTTTTAGGATTCTTTGATAAATAGAAAGATGCAAAGTTTAGCTTTTATCTGAAATAAAAAGATTTTGTAACATTACACACTATAACATTCAAAAGCTTGGAGTCAGGATAATTTATTTATTTATCTTTTGTGGAAAGAAGGAAAGAAATTGTAAAAATGAATACTTTTATTTAGCAAGGATGCTTTAAATTGATTAAAAGTAATGATAAAGATATTTATAATGTTACAAAAGATTTCCATTTCGGCTAAATGCTGTTCTTCTGGACTTTCTATTTATCAAAGAAACCTGAAAAAAAATCTACTCCGCTGTTTTCAACATAATAATAATGATGATGATGATAATAATAATAATAATACATGAAAATCAGAATATTAAAATGATTTCTGAAGGATCATGTGACTGGAGTAATGATACTAAAAATTCAGCTTTGAAATTGAAATATATTCAAATTGAAAAAATTGATTTTGGTTTTAAAAACTGATTGATTTTAAATAGTAAAATATTTAAAAAAAAATGTCCTGTTTTGCTGTACTTTGGATCAAATGTTTTGCATTAATTAACTTCTGTCATAGTGGGTTAGTAGTGCATAAGTACAGAGAGTATTGAGCTAGAATACAGAGGCCTGTTGATTTAATTCAGAAATTCCACCAAAACTCACATAGACATGACAGATAATAATTTTATTACACATCCACAGATATATAAATACAAAAAAAGAATAGATTATTTCTTGTCTCCTGCTTTAGCTTGAGGATCTTTAGCACTGCATCGGTTCTGTAAGGCTGAAAGCATTTCTTGAGTGGTTAATTTGGATCCCTTCATCACCAGCCTCTCTCCATCCACTGCAAAAGACCACAGCAACATGCATTATACCATCACACTATACCATACGCTCCTACACAATATTGGAGACACAATTCAGTCACTCACAGAATGTGATGTCAATCGTAGGCTCTGATCGGTCATGCTTTACTTCTGTAATAACTTCACAGTTCATATTTGTGGCTCTGGCTTTTTCAGACCCGACCATAATGAGAAACTCTCTGCAGAAAGGAAGCGGACATAAGAAATGCAAGGGATGTGATGGAATGAAGTGGCTTTTGGGATCTGACAGTTATGCCGTGTGGATGATTTATGCTTTTAATTATACCTTCATAAATTCACATTTTATTTATTTAACAAACAGCTGAGGAATGAAGGATAGTAACCGCCGCTGTGACAGCTCACAATAAATATGTCATCGATACGAAGTGGGCAGTTTGTCATCAAAAACAGATTAAAGAGTCATTCAGAATAGCTTTCCCAAACTTTCAAAATAATTTAATGGCAAATGACTTTAATGACATAATTGCGCACTAAATCACCATTCAGATCTAGAAAGGGAATTTAAAAGTACTATTAACACTGCTTTATAAATTATGCATGTTTGGAATGGCATACTAGCTTGCGATTTATAAAAATTACAGTATATGCTGCTGAACATTCTTAGTAAAACATTTTTCCACGATAAACATTTCAAGCATATAGTATTCTACGAGACCCAGAAACTTTTTGCCAACTGTGCACAGTATACAAATTATATTCTGCAAGAATAGTCCGAAAATACTAGTCCGATAATGGTTAGTTGTACTAGTTCAAAACAGTTTGACAGCCTGCTGCAATTACCGCGTTTAGGCTGAGAGGGGCGCCAGAGATTTTACAAATGTAAACTAACATAAGTCAGTTCAAGCATCATGATCTATGCTATTTCTACACAGTATGATAAGCAATCAGTTTACATATTACCGCACATAAACTGTGTATGCTAATATATTTTGGCCTCCGATGATAAACTGTGGAGTGTGGAGAACAGTCAAGCAGTGGCGAGTGCTGCTGTAAACGCTAAAACCAAAGATCTAACGTTATATAGCGGGAAAAATATACCCCAAACACAGCTAATTTGCATCATATACTCCCTGTCCCTATGACCGCTATTACAGGAGGACAAAACTGCTCCTGAAGTCATGCTCATGGCACACGATTTACTTTACCAGACAGACCTATTCAACATTAACCACGAACACTTGAAGTAAATCGTGGTATGTGAAGTATTCTTACCTTGTGGAGCGAACATTAGATTCAAACGGGCAAAACTGTACAATAATTTTCTTAACCGTCTTTAACACTACTGCTCCCCTGGACGCCGCCATCTTTCCCCATATGACCTTTCACCTGCTGATGACGTATGCAGCCGGGCTCGACAACGTAACATATGAAAGCGTTAAGAAGTGTGATAATTAAATAGGCTAAATAAAATGTGCAATAAAACTATGAAAAAATACAAAAGCATTGGTTTGAAGTGGAATATGTTCATTTTCATCGAAGCAACTGATTTTTTTTTTTCAAAGCAGAACATACAATTTTTAAGATCAAACAGACAATGATCCCATTAATAATTAAGTAATTAATTAAATAAATTAAACATATTTTATTTATTTATTTAGTTAGTTATTTAGTTAGTTAAAATCCTTGTATTATGTCAATATTTATAAAAATATTTAATATTTCATATATTCACTTCTACTAAAGCAATTTTTTTTTTTCCCCAGGCACAACATACAAACAATTTTTTAGCTCAAAGAGCCTATACGTTCACACACTTATTTATGTATTTATTTATTCATTCATTCATTCTTAAATTATGTCAATATTTAAAAAACTGTTTTAGATTTCATATATACATTTTCACTGAACAATTTTTTTTCCCCAAGCAGAATTTTAAACTCAAAAAAAGCCCATTCGTTCACTTATTTATTTATTTATTCATTCATGCTTAAATTATGTCAATATCTATTGAAATATTTCATATTTCATATATTCACTTTTACCAAAGTAACTGTTTTTTTTTTCTCCCAAACACAATTTCAAGCTCAAAAAGACCATGAGCCCAAATGTTGACATATTTTTTTTTATTTACTTACTTACTTACTTACTTCATTTATTCTTAAATAATGTTAGTATTTCATATTTCATATATTCACTTTTACCAAAGCAATAGATTTTTTTTCCCAAGCACAACATACAAACAATTTTAAGCTGAAAAAGACTAAGCCCAAACGTTCACATTTATTTATTTGTTCATTCATTCATTCTTAAATTATGTCAATATTTCAAATATTTCATATATTCACTTTTACCAAAGTAATAGTTTTTTTAACCCAAGCACAACATATAATTTAACAAGCTCAAAAAGACCATGAGCCCATATGTTCACTTATTTATTTATTTATTCATACATTCATTTTTAAATTATTTTATATATTCACTTTTACCAAAGCAAATAATTTTTTTTTCCCAAGCAGAACATACGAATAATTTTAAGCTCAAAAAGACTGAGCCCATTTATTTATTTATTTATTTATTTATTTATTTATTCATTCATTCATTCATTCATTCATTCATTCATTGTCAATATTTATAAAAATGTTTAATATTTCATATATTATTTTTCACTGAAGCTATTGATTTTTTCCCAAGCAGAACATACAAACAAACAATTTTAAGTTCAGAAGACTATGAGCCCATGCTTTCACACACACACACACACACACACACACACACACACACACACACACACATGTTTGTTTTTGTGAATTGTGGGGACTTTCCATAGACTTCTATAGATTTTATACTGACCAAACGATATTGTCTATCCCCTAACCCAACCCTAACCATAAACCTAGCCCTCACAGAAAATATGTTTGCATCGTTACACTTTCAGATAAACATCATTTACTATTTTTAATAATTTTTTAACATTGTGGGGACCGCAGGCAAAAATTTCAGGTTTTACTATCCTTGTGGGGACATTTGGTCCCCACAATGTAGCAAAAACAAGTACACACACACAAATTATAAAAATCTCTAAGTATCTCTACTTTTCTTTTAGAAGCAGCTTTGTCTGTTACATCAAATGCAAATTTAAAAAATTGATTTAATTAAATGATCTGTTCTGATTCATTAGTGTTCTGAAATAAAAACTGCTGCAAATAAATATTGCAAAAAAAAAAAGGGTTATGAAATAATGTGTGCAAAACACATTACTGACAATAACAAAACATAAAACACATCCAGTAGATGGCGCAAGTGTATAGTGTATTATTAAGCCACTCCAAGATTCCTTCCTCATCAATTTCTGTTGAGTTCATTCAGTTTATTTCCATAGATTCATCTTGCTCATCTTCCTTCACACACCCATGCAGAATCTATTGTCACTATGAAAGCACAGAATCTATTGTTAATATAAAAGCACTTTCAAGCGGAAATCATGTCGATCAAACCGCCTAATGTATCAAGATGGTTTCTATAACTTACTGTACTAAAGCCTTTGGCAACTATGTGTCATCAGTAATAGCTTTTCAAAAAACACACTCCTACTGGGACATTTTGTACACTCCCTTAATTTGAGATGCTGTAAGAACAGAAACATGAAAGAGTTGAAATTGAATGCCCTTCCTATCCTGAAATCAAGCACAAGAAAACACGTGTAGCTATTTCTGACATAGATGAGTAGTTAAAGTTACAGCACACTGAAGAAAATCTGAGCTGAGCTAAATTTTAGAAATATATACAGACATATAAACCCTAAAAACTAATATTATGAATATAATTAATATGCTCATATGACTATGAGTGTTCTCTGATCAGTTTTAACAGTTAAATAAGCGATATCTAACAGAAGCAATATTTAACAGATCATTTCAATACATATATTAATCATTTTATGTACAGGCTTATATTAGACTGATATAAATGATGTACATTATCATGAACAGTATCAATATTTGTGCCTCTGCACAAGACTATTTATTATTGTGACACTTCTGCAGCTAAATAAATGTGCACACTAGTGAGAAATGTGCGCGTATCATCAACACTGAGTCAACATGAAGTTTTTCACATAACAAATCAATGTTACTGTTTTGAGGAACTAACAAGTCAATTCTTTCTCATGGAGCCAAAAATGTCTTGTCACATACTTATACACTAGTGTTTCTCACTAAGGCCCAGCTCTCATGCTTCTGATGACCAGTGAGTTTCTTCCTGAACAACTAAGCGCACAGTTGTTGTCGCACATTAGAACTATATTTAGACACAAGCTTGAAGGGTGAACTTCCCATCAAGCCCTTTCTAAAAACAAGTTTCTCTTTTCCTTGCTAAAACAATGACAATGAATACTCCTGCCACCATTTAATCCAAAATAAAGAAAGCAACAAGCACTGAAGCACAAACAATAGGGTAAAAGGCTCAAGGGAGGGGTTGGCATTTTATAATGTGTTTTAAAAGTTATTTTGGTATTGCTGTCATTGCTTTTTGTTCTAAATATAATTTTGGATGCTCATCAGGAAGTCAAGCACCAAGCATTGGGTAATATGTTTCGAAAGCTGGCACTGAATGAACTAAATAATATTGTGTTATTATTATTAATAATATTATTATTATCCTATAATCATACCCTGCAGGCCTATACATATTGCTTTGAGTTGTTCAAACTACTTTTAACCTATAAATAGCAAATAAAACACAATACGCAACAAACTACGATACAATATTAAGTTATATAAAAAATAAAAATTCTGTCATTAATTGCTCACCCTCATGTTGTTTCAAACCTGTAAGACCTTTGTTCATCTTCAAAACACAAATTAAGATATTTTTGATGAAATCCAAAAGCTTTCTGACCCTGCATAGACAGGGCCCAGAAAGGTAGTAAGGACATTGTTAAAATAGTCCATGTGACATCAGTGGTTCAACCGTAATTTTATGAAGCTATGAGAATATTTTTTGTGCACAAAGAAAAAACAAATTTATTCAACAGTTCTTCTTTTCGAAGTCACGCCTCAGTGTTCAGCTGAATTTTTACTGTCAAATTAAAATGTAAGGTTTAAGATTTTGTATATCAATAAAGATTTCTTTAGTGAAAATGAATCTTAATAATGAAAATACATTACAAAATAAATTACTATGGAACTATACACATTAGTAAAGGTCTAATATAAAGGAATAGTTGACCTAAAAATCTAAATTTGCTGAAAATTTACTCACCATTAGGCCATTCAAGATCTTGTTTCTTCATGGAACAGATTTGGAGAAATGTAGAATTACATCACTTGCTCTGTAGTAAATAGGTGTTGTAAGAATGAGAGTCCGAACAGTTGAAAAAAACATAACAAGTAATCCACACCACTCCAGTCCACCAATTAACATCTGTTTGTAAGAAACAAATCCATCAAGACATTAAAAAAAAAATCTGACCAAACTATGTCCTCTATCTGTAATATTGCATTCTCCAGTGAAAAATTTGTTTAATCTGAACCAGGAGAGAAAACCGCACAGGTCAAGCACCATTTAACAGCAAAAACAGTCCAAAACAGTTCTAAACAAATACAGGGATGGACTTTTTTATGGCAGGAAGCGTTATTATGGATTATACTTAGCCAGAAGCAATCGTTTTAATGCATTATTCTGATGCTTTTATCAACTGTTTAGACTCTCATTCTGATGGCACTCATAAGAATCCATTGTTTTGCAAGTTATGTGATGCAAATGTCCCTCCGAAAAAAGAAACTACCTCATCTACTTCTCAAAAAGCCTGAAGTTGAGTACATTTTCAGCAAATTTTCACTGTTGTTTCCTTTAAAATTCAAAACTCAGTTTGAAAAAAAAAAAATAAAGGCAAGAAGAGTTAAAGATCCCTTCTCTAAACCACTAAAAAGTTGATCTGAATCAGGAGAGAAGTATGCACAGGTCAAGCACCATTTACAAGCAAAAACAGTCTAAAACCGTTCTTAGCAAATATAGGGATAGACTTTCTCACTGCAGGTAGCGTTATTATGGATTATGGACTCATATTTTAGCCAGAAGCAACTGTTTTGATATTATAGTATTGACTATTGTGATAATTTTTATCAGCTGTTTGGACTCTCATTTTGACGGCACCCATAAGAATCCATTGTTAAGCAAGTTATGTGATGCAAAATTCACTTCGAGAAAAGAATCTAGCTCATCTACTTCTCAAAAGGCCTGAAGTTAAGTAAATTTGTATCAAATTTTCACTGTTGAAACTATTCCTTTAAAATGCAACACTTAATTTGAAAAATACTGAGATGGGTTAAAGATTTCTGCTCTAAACCAGTGAAAAGTTGTTTCATCTGAATCAGGAAAGAAATATGCACAGGTCAAGCAAAATAAGGTTTAAAACAGTTCTAAACAAATACAAGGACGGACTTTCTCACTGCAGGAAGCGTCATTATGGATTATGGACTCATATTTTAACCAGAAGCAACAGTTGCAATGGATTATTGTTATATTTTTATAAGATGTTTGGACTCTCATTTTGACAGCACTCAAAAGAATCCATTGTTTTGCAAGTTATGTGATGCAAAATTCACTCCAAAAAAAGAAACTAGCTCATCTACTTCTCAAAGTCCTGAAGGCCAAAAATGTCAAGAAAGGTTAAAGATTCCTGCTCTAAACCAGTAAAAAAAAAGTTGTTTCATTTAAATCAGGAGAGAAATATGCACAGGTCAAGCACCATTTACAAGCAAAAACGGTGTAAAGTTCTAAACAAATGTGGGCATGGACTTTCTCACTCCAGGAAGGGTTATTATGGATTATGGACTCATATTTTAACCTGAATTACCAATTTTAATGCATTATTTTGATGGTTTTATCAGCTGTTTGGACTCTCATTTTGACGGCACCCATAAAAATCCATTGTTGACCAAGTTATGTGATGCAAAATTCACTCTGAAAAAAAGAAACTAGGCTCATCTACTTCTCAAAAGGCCTGAAGTTAAGTACATTTTAATCAAATTTTCACTGCATGGTCAACTATTCCTTTAAAATGCAGCAGAGTTAAAAATGCAGGGTTAAAAATTCCATGTTTCATCTGAATCAGGAGAGAAATATGCACAGGTCAAGCACTATTTACAAGAAAAAAAAGTACAAAATAGCTCTAAACATATACAGGGATGGACTTTCTCACTGGTGGAATTATTATGGATGGTGGAATATTTTGGCAAGAAACAAGCATTTTAATGCATTATTTTGATGTTTTTATCAGCTGCTTGGACTCTTATTCCGATGCCACCCATAATAATCCATTGTTGAGCAAGTTATGTGATGCAAAATTCACTCTGAAAAAGAAAACTAGCTCATCTACACTACTAGTCAAAAGTTTTTGGACAGTAAGATTTTTAATGTTTTTAAAGAAGTCTCTTCTGCTCATCAAGCCCGCATTTCCTATTTGATCCAAAGTGCAGCAAAAACAGTAACATTTTAAAGTATTTTTACCATTTAAAATAACTGCTTTCTATTTGAATATATTTTAAATGTATTTTATTCCAGTGGTTTCAAAGCTGAATTTTTAGCATCATTACTCCAGTCACATAATCCTTCAGAAATCATTCTAATATTCTCAATCGCTGCTCAAAACAACTTTTATTATTATTATTATTATTATTATGTTGAGAACAGCTGAGTAGAATATTTTTAGGTTTCTTTGATGAGTAGAAAGTTCAGAAGAGCATTTATTTGAAATAGAAATCTTTTGTAACATTACAAATGTCTTCAATTTAAAGCATCCTTGCTAAATAAAAGTATTCATTAAAAAAATATATATATATATATATATTGACTTCAGGCTTTTGAATAGTATAGCATATAATGTTACAAAAGCTTTTTATTTTATATAAATGCTGATCTTTAGATCTCTCTTCATCAAAGAATCCTGAAAAAAATTACTTGCCTGTTTTAAATATTGATAATAATAAAAAGAAATGTTTCCGGAACAGCAAATCAGCATGGTTTCGAAAGGATCATGTGATACTGAAGACTGGAATAATGATGCAGCAAATTCACTGAAATAAATTATATTTTAGTGTAAAAATATTTTACAGTATTACAGCTTTGCTGTATTTTGGATCAAATAAATACAGGTTTGGTGAGCAAAAGGGAATTCTTAAAAAATAATAATAAATAAACATTTAAAATGTTACTTTTGACTGGCAGTGTAATTCTCAGAAGCCCCGTAGTTAAATACATTTTCATCAAATTTTCACTGATGGGTCAACTATTCCTTTAAAATGCAATACTCAATTTAAAAAAAAAAAAAAACATTGGTTAAAAATCCCTGCTCTCAAACACCTTATGACATTAAATATTATTGCAGTCCTATTCATTCATTTTCATACACTACCCAGATATCGCAAACTGAAAGCAGCCACCTGAACACACCCACTTGCACCGCTTTGTTGGCCGTATGAGCAAAACTACAGCTCCCGTGATCCACTGCGCTGCTGGGCTCTGTCACTCCACCCCTCTGCATCTGTGAAGTGTAGCGGAGGATCGCAGGCAGTCACAGCAGCACCGGACCGGTATGGTATATGTGTGGTACACATCGCAGTGCGCACTGCAGCTCTCCAGCCTCACTGGCACTATTCTCTGTGATCATCTCTAAATACGGCATGTTGTTTGAGCGCTGCTGGGAGCTTGAGGAACCTGCGCTGATCATATAAACTCGAGAGCGGAGAAACAGCTGATCCGCGGATGGTCGTCTGAGGTGAGTGGTCCTTTGATATTAGCCCACCCGAAAACATTGCATGACTGGAAAAGTTGCGCGGAGAGAGAAATGTCTGTAATGAGAATAAGCCCGTAAGGACTGTGAACTTCTCTCATGTATTTTGTGTGGCGCGAGTGAGCGAGCACAGACGGACACTGTATCTGAGCGCTGCTTATTTATACGAGCGAATTCCCTGCATACCGACTGAGGGAAAAGTGGAATGTAACGGAATGGTATTGATGGTATGAGTTAGTCTGGATAATCAGCTATCAGAGTTTTACGCGCCTTAGTACATAGAGACCTGAGTCATCTGTTGATTTCTGTATGAGACATGGGATATTTAAACACAACTAACATGCGATTTGCCTTAAAAATTAATTAAACATGTAAACAATAACCTAACGACAGTGAGAGCTATAGTTTCATGGATTAAATCTTCCTATACCGTTTCATATAAAATTATTTGTTCATATTTGCGATACTGTATGAGCATACCTTTTTTGTCATTTTGGTTCAATGGACTTAAAAATGTCCAGTAGTTTAGTATTCTAGTAAAAAAGTACTAAATACCTTTTAATACATGTGTATGTTTAAAAAAAGTTTTAATATTTTTCGAGGTAATTACAAAAAATCGTAAAAAAAAATTACTTTTTCTCAAAATATTAAAAAAAAACAAATCTTATTAAAAAGTCATATTATTATTATTATTACTACTACTATTATTATTATTAATCCTGTACAGTTTCTCCATTTTGTGACCAAAATGTGCCATTTTTTATTATTATTATTATTATTATTATTATAAATCCTGTATGGTTGCTCGATTATGTGTGACAAAAATGTGCCATTTCAAAAAGGGTAATAACATATGTAATAAAACAAACACACAAACAAACATAAAATTGACACCCAAGTGGCTAAGTGAGTCTTTTTAAAATATATATATTTTTAAATATCATTTTATTTATATTTATATAATATTTTAAAAGTAATTTAAAATATTTATTCTTTTATTTTTTTTTTAATAATTGTAAGTATTAAAAAATTATATATATATGTATATATTATGTGTATGTAAAATTCTGTTGTTTATTTATATTTATATTTTATTTTACGATTTATGTATTTATTTGTAAATATATACGCTATTTGTATATATATGTGAACAAACTCATCATAAAAGTTTTTAACTGTCTGTTGTTTCCAGCTGAAATATGAGTCCACTATCCATAATCCATATATATATAATTATTATTATTATTATTATTATTATTATTTTCTTTTTTTCATCGTGCATTTCAGTGTATCTCAATCAAATTCAGTTGTGTTATTTTGATATAAAGTAAAAATAACTTAAAAATATAGCTAACACAATAAAAACATGATTTTTGAAAATAAAAAAAAATACAGAGTTATCTGTTTTTGCAACTAAACTCTTCACACACACACACACACACACACACACACATATATATATATATATATACATATAAAAAATGTATATATATACACACACACACACACAAAGTATCAAAATGACTTTTTCTTTTTTTTCTTTCTTCAGAATACGTTCATTATTAATCATAGATGATTTTTAGCCTGGTCAGAACAAATGAGCATCACATCATATCTATACTTTTATGATTTGATCAAAAGGCAAATGAAGACCTTTGTGTAATAACTAACTTGTGTAAATAAAATGTCAAACATATATGAATACCTTTTCAATGAAAACAGCGCTGGACATTCTAGTCTTCTTTAACTTTATCTTAAACAAACAGACCGATCTTTTTTCCGCATGCTCACTTCATGCATCTGATCTTTTAGCCTTTAAATTTCCTGGTCAGAGTAGTGCTAAAGGTAAAGCCCACGAGATGACAAAGGCTAAACACATATCACACATAACTCATCATTACATAGATCATCTGGCAGATGGTTATCTGCAAGTCAGCAAAGTCTGTAAACATCAGTGCGCTGTAAATGTACGCTCTCAGCACAAAATAAAGCCCATTGCGACATAAAAGCAGCATGGCAGCTATGAATGCGAACAACATAGCTGGTTTAAGTAGGATCACGATGTATTGTCTTAAATCCATCGGTCTCCCAGCATCTACGAGGCATCTAGACACAAAAACAGTTGGATTGAGGTCAAACACTCGGGACAGAAGCCCTGCCTCACATGTTTATTAGACAGATAGTGTTTTCCTGGTTGGCTGAGCGTAGCTTCAGGCTCCGTTCCACTGCTGGCACTCTCAGCTATGCAGCAGTGGCAGGTTTTGCTCCCTGTCTGCACCTGTCCTTTACACTGGAGTTTCCCTAGACTGATTATTGTATAGCGGAATTCAGATTTCATGGTTTGCTACAACAAAGCATTGTCAGAAACATTTTTATTGTTGGAACGTTGGACTCTGTTCTGGCCTCGAGCTGTTTCTCTAAACCGATGCAAATGAGCACCGGTGGAAAAAAGGCTTTTGAATTCAGGATATGTCGGTTAGCGTGGCTCTGGTGCTTCATGGAGTTATGCTCATAAATGTCAAAAGAAAGGGTGGGAGTAAAACAGAGTGAAGTTTCCCTCAAAGGATTTGAATCTTAAATGGAACAGAACTGGTTGAAGTCTGAAGCTGTTTTTACTATTGAGAAACGTCTGATTGGATTCATAGATGTTTCTACAGCTGTGGCTCTGGTGTATAGGGGGGTGTGCTAAATCCTGTCACATGGGGATTTTGGGATACAATGGAATATTATGGAATATAATCTCCAATGTGTAAATGGATATTCTATATGTTATTATTAAGCCTAAAGGAATAGTTCACCCAAAAATGAAAATTTGCTAAAAATGTTCATGAGTTTGTTTATCAGTAATTAGCATTTCATCACTGGCTCACCAATGGATCCTCTGCAGTGAATGGGTGCCGTCAGAATGAGAGTCCAAACAGCTAATCAAAAAACATTACAGTAATCCACAAGACTCCAGTCCAATTAATGTTTATGAGGTAAAAATGTGTATTTGTAAAAAAACAAGTCCATCATTAAAATGTTTTCAACTTCAAACCGTCTTTTCCATCTAAAATATCCAGTCCTCTATCCATCTAACAGTCCAAAACGGTCCTAAACAAATGTATTTTGATGCAAGACGACAAAAGAGGATGTACTTTCAGTGGAGGATGCGTTATTATGGAGGATGCGTATAACTTGTATTTTGGTCTCCTTTATGAAAATTAACTATAATTTTACTACAAATAAATCCATACAATGGTTACTATAGTTAAACCATGGTGACCACAAATTAACCATGGTCTTGCTACACTAGCCATAGTTTTACCATGGTATTTGTAGAAAAATATGGTTATACAAATGGTAATCAATGTGCCAAAAATGTTTTTTTTTGTTAATTTTTTAAGAAATGAAGCAAGAATTTAAAGTTAAAATGCCTTAATGATGAATGGTGCAACTTTTCACGTCACAAGATGTTAATTGATGAACTGGAGTTGTGTGAATTATTATGTTTTTATGAGCTGTTTGGACTCTCATTCTGACGGCACCCATTCACTGCAGAGTATCTATTGATGAACAAGTGATGTAATGAAGCAATAAGCCCCAAGGAGCCGTGGTTACAGTGAATTTATAACGCCTGAAAGGTGTTGTTAGGCACCAAATATAGGTTGTTAGTTTCATGTATGTGTGCGGTAGTAAAGTTTTACAAAATAAAACAGAGCAAAAATAGAGTAATGATATTAATAAAAACATTATTCTTCTGCCAAACAATGTAGTTCCTCAGAAACGGTTGTGGTTGCAACAAAGTGGTTGCTGAGTGACACATGGATGTAAACAAAGGTATGTTTACATATAGTCCACAAGAGTTATTAGAGTAATTTACAACAGCTTCGAATGCGGCTCAACCAATCAGAATCAAGGACCGGAACTATCCGTTTTATAATGCTAAATTTCTCCAAACCTGTTCTGATGAACAAACTCATCTACATCTTGGACGGCCTGAGGAGGAGTACATTTTTGTCCATTGTTCATTTTTGGGTGAACTATTCCTTTAAAGGTATTGTTCAGTGCTTGTTGCTAAGACACACAGCAGGAGATGAGATGTGATGTTCAGAGTGAGTAAATCGAATAAGACCAGATGTTCTGCTAATGATCATTATTTAACAAACAACCAAACATCTGCAGCTGATTTGATTCAGGGAGAGTAGAGAACATACTCGTGCAGGTAGGTCAGTGATGGGAATGTCAGTGACCCAAGTATATCTGTAGCCAAGGAAACAGGAAGCACTAGAATTCAGCGTTTCGCACATGAAAGTATCAAAATGCTTGAAGATTGAAACACTTTGAAATCCTCTAAAAATAACTGATCGTTTGTTCATTAATTTATCATGTGAAAACTGTCAGCTGTCAAGCAGATTATGTCAAGGCTGTAAAAAGCTGTAAATCATTATGGCAGATGCATTACAAATGTTATGTAATACTAATGTTGCTTTGACTCAACTGTACACAAGACTATGCAAATGATAAAGGCTTGTTCAAAGACTATCATCAGCTTCCTGATGATAATGTTTCTGAGAGCAGCATACCAACAAGAGGTGAAATGATTCCTCGAGTTAAAAGATATCCTTGCTGAAATATTTTGATGAAACAGTTTTGCACCCAGAATTACCCCACAGTAATGCTGAAACACAGGATGAGTGTTCAAGCACAAAATAAACAAAATTATATTCATAATTATTAACTGAGTGATTCTTCATTAGGGGAAATTTCCTGTACACTATGAGGATTAAAAAACAAAATAATCATTGTAGTTTTAAATAGCTTTAAGCTATTTTATGTGTTGATTTATTCAGTTTCAGTTGATTTATTCTGTTGTTAAAAGGGTAGATTTTTATTAGAATTTTGCACTTGTCCTCTACCAGAATGTCTAGTTTTCATTTTATATTTATAAAGAGTCCAAATGAAATCAATTTCTTGGATTTTCTGCACTTTTTTGGGGTTGTGAATAATCACAGTACCAAAACAGCTGTTGCTTACCATCATGGCAAGCATTTTAGGGAACTATTGAGTGTTTCCAAAAACGCTTATATTTAGTTCTGATGGGAAATGAGAAGTGATGTGGGTAGCGGAATGACAGTTTGAACTTGAGAAATATCAAGCAAAAATATATTGCTGTTAAGATTTTAACATCATGAGCTCAGAGTAGCTTTATTAGATTGCCAAATAAAGATGATTTTACTTCAAATATATTTTAAATGATGCACATATGCACACTTGTTTGCCTTTTCTACAAAGCTAAAAATGTCATTCACATCACATGTAATTTTTATCACAATCACACTGCTTTAGTATAATTTGTGATAGTGTGGATTTGTAATGGAAATGACATTGCAGCTGATCTGTATTTTAGGACATAAATAAAAAATGTTTCTGAAAAGTAGTTTTACATTTATTTTTCTTATTTTTCTTTTCTAATCTTATGACAAAAACCTTTGGAACTTGGGAACTTTTTTGCAAGACGCAAATACGTACCAATAAGTACATATCCTTTCTGTCAGAAATGAACACTAGAGGTGGTAAAACAACAAGCACTTGTAATCATTTTCATACACAGTTATATGTTTCACTTTCTGGACATAACAAGCTTGCAAGGTAGCTCCCATAATCCTTCGGTATGAATCTCGTGAAAAAGAGATCGAAAAACAAGCTAAAATGGCATGTTTGCGATTGCATTTCTACGTCACATTTGCATTTGTTCATACTATTGGGTAGACTTAGGGTAATGCTGATGGTACGTTATTTTAAAACGGAGCATCAGAGTTATAGCGTCACTTAACAGACGTTTCAAGTCAGAACTGCGGTGACTCGTACAAAACCGACGTCACGTAAAACGGACCATATATACGTTTGTCTGTTCTGATGAAAATAAACAAACACTCTTTTAACGCCACTCAGTGGACATTTCACATTGAATATGTCACAAAACATACATGGTGCTACGTATTTTGCATCTTGCGAAAAAGTTTCAACTGGTATATTTATATCATGAGATCAGGTTGTTATTTTTTCTAGATTTAAAGTCAAAAGTGCTTCTAATTGAAGAATTATCCTGCACAGTGAACTTAAATGCTTAATGTAGTAAAACATTTATTAAACATGTTTTAATTGACCCAAGACACATGTGAGATAAGTGAAGGTTAATGCTGTTTGTCATTGTAATACAGCGTTGTCTAGATATAATTTTATTTTCTAGATCATGCAATAGCTTAAGTGTTTCATTCTGAAGATGTAAGGTGTGACACATCAATCGAAAACTCATTAGTGACACATAAAACATTAAATTATGGGAAGCTGCTGTCAGTTGTTTCACTCCTGAATCACAAAACGGATTTGGTCAAGTCCCTTGCACGTTGTGTCGATAAGTTGTCACTCTGGAATGTCGATTCTCCACTTCGATCTGTTTTTTACGTGAAGCTGTCAGCGTTGGCCGTCATCAGACATGTTTGGCTGGTCTTAGATACAACAAGGCCTGTCTGATCTTGTCGCACACTGTTATCGAACGAGGGGGCAATTGCAATTTTCTCAGGATAACAAGGAGGTACGTTTGATTGTTGTTTTGTTGACTGCACTCACTCGCTCCATGCCGCTCAAATAGAAATTGCTTCCTGCTGAGGAAGTGTCTGACTCTTTCACGTAAACAGAGCAAATTTAATTAAACCAAATTATCAGAGTGGTGCTGGGAAATCAAAGGCTTCTAGAGAGCGTGCATAATGTGCCACATCAAGCTCACCCTGCGTGTCATTTGCCTCTGTCCCCTAGTGGGTGGTCATGCTGCAGATAACTGGACTATTAGAATAATGTCACAACCACTCATGACTTCAGTGAGCTGTATTACAAAGCCAGAGACAATCATGGCTTATATTCTGGTTGCTATGATTAACGTTTTGTTTTAACAAGATTCACAGAGGCAATACAAACAAACAGGAACTACTAAAGAGGTATACTCAATGACATCATATTCTATCATATTTGTAACCCTGGACCACGAAACCAGTCTTAAGCAGCATGGGTATATTTGTAGAAATAGCCAACAATACATTGTACGGGTCACAATGATAGATTTTCTTTTATGCTGAAAATCATTAGGATATTTAGTAAAGATCAAGTTCTATGAAGATATTTTGTACATTTCCTACCTTAAATATATCTAAACTAAATTTTTTATTAGTAAAATGCATCGCAAAGAACTTAATTTGGACAACTTTAAAGGCCAAATATTGTCCTGTCCTAACAAACCACAGCTTTCAGATAATGTATAAATCTCAGTTTCAAAACTGTGGTCCAGGGTCACATTTTGTAAATAATAAAGCTTTTGAATAATCAATTTTTAAGACTCCTTTTGTGAAGTTCTGATGGATTTATGAGTAAAATAGAAGTTGTGGTTATTATTGCTTGAGAAAACCAGAAGTTGTAGTCCTTCTGTAGAAAATAGCATTTACAGTATAGGATACAGTTGCATGCAAAAGTTTGGGACCCCTTGCAGAATTTGTGAAAATGTGAATAATTTTAACAAAATAAGAGAGATCATACAAAATGCATGTTATTTTTTATGTAGTGCTGTCCTTAGTAAGATATTTTACATTAAAGATGTTTACAAATAGTTCACAAGATAAAAAAAAAATAGCTGAAACTATTAAAATAACTCCCTTCAAAAGTTTTGGAACCCTTGGTTCTTAACACTGTGGATGGTTACCTGGATGATCTATGACTGTTTTTATGTTTTGTGATGGTTGTCCATGAGTCTCTTGTTTGTCCTGAACAGTTAAACTGAGCACTGTTTAGAAAAATCCTCCAGGTCCTGCAGATTCTTCAGTTTTCCAGCATTTTTTGAATATTTGAACCCTTTCCAGCAATGACTGTATGATTTTGAGGTCCATCTTTTCACACTGAGGACAACTGAGGGACTCAAACACAACTATGAAAAAAGGTTCAAATATTCACTGATGCTCCAGATGGATTTTTAACACAATGCATTAAGAGCCGGGGGGTGAAAACTTTTGAACGAGATTAAGATGTCCCAATTCTTCTTATTTTGTTGAAATATCATATTTTTTCATTTAGTACTGCTCTTCAGAAGCAACAGAAGATACTTTCCCGGAAGACAAATTAAGTACAATTTACCTTCATTGCCCTGTTGAAAAAAACAGCATATGCTGGTAGGTAGGTTTTGATGCTGGAATGCTGGTTAGGTAGGTTTTGATGGTGGTTTAAGATGGTCCTTAACTGGTTATGTTGCTGGTCAAGGACCAGCATAAACCAGCAAAGGACCAGCTTAAACCAGAATCAAAACCTACCTACCAGCATATGCTGTTTTTTTCAATAGGGCTTCAAATTCAAAAAGTTTTCACCCTTTGGCTCTAAATGCATCGTGTTTCCTTATGAAGAACAGTGCTCAGATTAACAGTTCAGAAAAAACAAGGGACAAGTGAACAACCATCACAAAACAAAAAAACAGTCATAGATCATCCAGGTAACCACACACAATATTAAGAACCAAGGGTTCCCAAACTTTCGAAGGGGGTTATTTTAATAATTTCAGCTCTTTTTTTTGTGGACTATATGTAAACATCTTTTATGTAAAATATCTTACTCAGGACAGTACTAAAAAAAATAACATACATTTTGTATGACCTCTCATTTTGTTAAAATTATTTTGATTACAGTTTTGATTTCTCAGTTCATGACTCTTTTAGATCAGTGGCTTTACTGACTAGTTGTTCACATGACATCCTTTAACTAAAATTACACATTTGAAACATCCTGTGTTGCAAAGTATCAGCCCACTGATGCTCATGTAGCACTAATGTTTATGGATTTTCATTCAATTATGTTCTTGCAACAACTGCTGTGGATGGTTTTTAGCAGTGTCTACCTTCCTGTTTATGATTGATTTCACGGAGAGAGTTTTCGACTGAATGTTGAGTCTGTGGGGACGTCTGAAGAGCTGTAGACTGGGGTTAGTTTGGCATGCTGCCCATGGGTTTATATGGCACACAGAGGGGTTTCAGCCTCTCTGCCTCTAACCATTCAGCCGCACAGAGCGAGCGAACACTACTGCCTGTTTGAGAACGGCCTCAGAATGAAGGCGATCTGTTTATAAGAAATGAAAAATGATGGTGTACGTGTTGTTCTCCCCCTTCTGCTTATGATTTCATTTAAGGTGTGATGGTCATGTGGACACTGTGATAAAAAGATTACATCCGTCTGTCCTGTGGGCTGTGGCTTATGACCGAGCTATACAAATGCTTCTCTGTTTAGTCATCTTCAGAAGAAATGAGGGGAGGCATATTTATTTACTCACTGGCCGCAAGCAGACAGTGTTTGTGTTGTTGAAGAGAAATGTGTGAAGTCAGGTTTCAGATGTGCTGCTGAAATGGCAGGAACGCGAATGAAGGAAAACTGCAATGACAAGCCATTCACGCTCATTTATCGAGCGAGGCTTGTGAGTAGGTTTGCCAGCATCAGCAGAGAATAATCCATTTCTCTTCATTTTTGATGCGACGTACACCATTTGAGAATTAAGTAAACTATTTATGGCTTAGCTTATAAAAATTATAATTCAATTACTTTATTGTAAGTGGCTCAACATTGGTGTTTTAGATCATTTTTGGTTAAAACGCTGAATGGCAACAGTTGATAAGGTAGGATTGGCCAGTAACATTTTTAAGGTGGTGCTTAAAGGGATAGTTGACACAAAAATGAAAATACTGTCATAAATTATTCACACTCATGTGGTTCCAAACCAGTAAGACTTTCGTTCATCTTCAGAACACAAATTAAGATATTTTTGATAAAATCTGAGAGCTTTCTGACCCTGCATAGACAAAACGCAACTACCACATTCAGGGCCAAGAAAGGTAGTAAGGAGATCATTAAAATAGTCCACGTAACATCAGTGGTTCAACTTTAATGTTTGAAGCTACACAAATACTTTTTGTGTGCAAAGACAACAAAAATAACACTTTTATTCAACAATTTCTTCTCTTCCCTGTCACATGGAGGGTCAGAAAGTTCTCAGATTTCATCAAAAATATCTTAATTTGTGTTCGGAAGGTCTTACGAAGGTCTACACAAATATTTTTCTAAGATCATGTGTGATTTTTTAAAACTGACAGTTGTAGTTCCGTCAAAAAATATAGAAAGTTAAGTGCTTAATATTTGCAACTTTTTCTTACATTTCATTTCATATTTGATGGAATGCAAAAGTTTGGAAACGTTTTTTGGAAAAAGTTTTTGGAAACTTTGGAAATAAAATGTGAAAATGTGAATAATTTTTACAAAAAAAGCGAGATCATACAAAATCTATGTTAGTTTTTATTTAGTACTGTCCTGAGATATTTTACATAAAATATGTTTACATATGTTTACAAGACAAATAAATAGCTGAAATTATTATATCTTTTTATTCCATTTTGTACCATTTAGCTCTTCGGAAGCAACAGAAGATACTTGCATGTTTCCCGGAAAACTAATTAAGTAACATTTACCTTGACCTTTAAATTCAAAAAGTTTTCACCCTCCGGCTCTTAATACTTCATGTTCATGCTGGTCCTTGACCAGCAACATGACCAGCTATGGATCAGCATAAACCTGCTAAGGACCAGCTTAAACCAGCATCAAAACATACCTAACCAGCATCCCAGCATCAAAACATACCTACCAGCATATTCTGTTTTTTTCACCAGGGCGATTAAGGTAAATTGTTCTTAATTTGTCTTCTGGGAAACATGCAATTATCTTCTGTTGCTTCCAAAGGGCAGTACTAAATGAAAAACTATAATATTTCAACAAAATAAGAAAAACTGGGACATTCATCCTGTTCAAAAGTTTTCACCCCCCGGTTCTTAATGCATCGTGTTTCCTTCTGGAGCATCAGTGAATGTTTGAACCTTTTTTAATAGTTGTGTTTTAGTCCCTCAGTTGTCCTCAGTGTGAAAAGATGGATCTCAAAATCATACAGTCATTGCTGGAAAGGGTTCAAATATTCAAATGATGCTGGAAAACTGAAGAATCTGCAGGAGCTGGAGGATTTTTCTAAAGAACAGTGCTCAGTTTAACTGTTCAGGACAAACAAGAGACTCATGGACAACCATCATAAAACAAAACAGTCGTAGTTCATCCAGGTAACCACACACAGTATTAAGAACCAAGGGTTCCCAAACTTTTGAAGAGGGTTATTTAAATAATGTCAGCTATTTTTTTGTCTTGAGGACTATATCTAAACGTCTTTTATGTAAACTTACTCAGGACAGTACTAAATAAAAAATAACATGCATTTTGTATGATCTCTCTTATTTTGTTAAAATTATTCACATTTTCAGAGATTCTGCAAGGGGTTCCCAAACTTTCGCATGCCACTGTACACCAGTACAGCTGCATTTCCTCGCTCTCTTTCTAAGTTTCGCTGTTGCCACACACAGTAAAGAGCGGTACTGTGATCATTTACACGCAAACAGCTCATGATCCAGTGTTTTCAGTGTTTTAAAGCGGCTCGGGTCAATGCGCAACATGCACCAGTTACTCTTTATTTTCACATTTGCATAATATTATTTTGTGGACGCTTACTGCATTTCATGAGATTTTTAATGAGAAGCATTTGTAAACCTGTTGTTATAAACTTAAAAAGGTCTCCCTGTAGTTTTCCACAAAAATCTCTTGCAACTGTGCCCTGTATTGATTAATACAGCACGCAATCATTTATAAATACTGACAGTTCTGTATCATGCATGACAGCTTGCAACCCTATTTGCACGATTTGTGCTCAGTTCATTTCTTTGTCCCAGGGGACGTAAACTTCCTGATCGCTGTGATCTGGTGGCCGCCATCCTGCGTGGGTGGGAGCAATTGGGAGACCATATCTGAAATGTTATATTGTAATAACCTCAATGCAGACTAGACTTTTCTTATTAACTGGCCCTCCCCTTTTCTCTTCCTTTCGGAAATGTGCCGTTATCAACAGAGGGCATATTAATAAAAGGCCTTGAAAAACAATGGCTAGCTAACAGAGAGCTGCTCTAGCCACAACTGTGTCCAAACAACTTCAAAGAACTACTGTGTGTTTTTATGACTGGGCACTTTAGTCTGGAGCAACACTGGATCAACACTGGTAGTTTCAAGAACAGGAAGTGAAGAGAGTTTGGCAGTAGTGCGGTCTTCTGAGCGAATACCTTTGCTGGAGTTAATGCATCAACATTGCACTGGGCAGTACAAGTAGTTGAGCTGTTTAGTATTTTATAAAGGACTTGCAGAAGTGAAAGTAGAAGTATTCTCCAGTGGCTAGTCAGAGCGTGAGATATACATGTGTGATCAGGACAAAATAAACAAAATAGAATAGATGTGTATGAGTATGTGCCATGGTTAATTACAGAACACAGAGATTATAAGTGTGAAGCCTATTTCTGTTTTGTTTTTCTTGTTGCCACACACAGAGACTGTAGGTCCGTCTAAAGCCCAGTGCAAACTGCATACTGTCTACTTACGTAGCTTCCTAACCCGAAACACAACCTCATTAGATGACTGATTTGGACACTTCCACATAGACAGGAAGTTTTTAAAGCTTCACTTACTGTTATGCCACAAACATTGGTCCTCAACTGTATTGCTCATAGTTTATTATAGTGGAATTTAGCATTAACATGTTGTATAAAGTAATTTTGAAAAAAAAAAAAAGTCAGAATTGTAAGTTTGTATAATGTAATTTTGAGAACATTCTGAATTGCGAGATGTGAACTCGCAATTGTGAGGAAAAAAAAAAGTCAGAATTGTGAATTTTGTATAATGCAGTTTTGAGAAAAAAGGTCAGAATTGCAACACAAACTCGCAATTGCGACAAAAAGTCATAATTCCGAGATATAAACATGCAGTTTAGTGAAAAAAGTCAGAACTGTGAATTTATATCTCGCAATTCAGACTCTATTTCTTGCAATTGCAAGTTTATATATCCGGCGATTCTCACTTTATATCTCGCAATTCTAATTTTATAACTCGCAATTGCAAGATAGAAACGCTGTTCTGAGAAAAAAAGTCAGAATTGTGAGATATAAACTCACAATTGCAAGAAAAAAAATTGCAAGTTTATATCTCACAATTCTGAGAAAATAGTCAGAATTGCCTGCTTATATCTTGCAATTCTGACTTTATTATTTCGCAGTTGCGAGTTTATATCACGCAGTTCTGACTTTATAACTCACAATTGTGAGTTTATATCAGCTAATTCTGTGAAAGAAGTCAGAACTGCCTGTTTATATCTTGCAATTTTGACTAAATGTCTTTGAATTCCAAGTTTATATCTTGCAATTCTGACTTCATTACTCGCAATTGCAAATTTATATCTTACAATTCTGAGACAAAAGTCAAAATTACGAGATGTGAACTCTTGCGGGGAAAAAAGTCACAAAAAATTACACTAGTTTAGAGTGACATGGTCTTTCTTTTTAATTAGATGAGGCTTTTTATCAATATTTTTATTTTATTTTTTTGGTTCTGTATAAAATATGAGAATGTGTCATCTGTCCTCCACTGCAGAGCATTCTGGGATTGTCTTTTTAACAAAGGATGCATGTGAAGCCTGTTTATTATTTATTTATTAAATCTTTTTAATGGTATTTAACAAGACACTACTTAATGATACATTCAGTAAAGAATAAGAAATTACCAGTTAATAATAGACACAATGTAGCATAATTATGCTATTTTTTAAAAGGTAACATTGATGCCAATGATGCCTGAAAATTCTGTCTTTACCAGGATGAAACCGGACAGCACAATAACGTCACTTGCTCTGATAATAGTCTTGTAATATGAATAGGCCACATCATTGCATTTCCCTCATCTCTTTGCTTTCAGCAGTGTATGTCAAAGCAAATCAGTAATGGGAGTACAACAGCATGGTAAAATGATGCGATTAGGGCCATTACCTATGTTATTCCATTATGTCTTGCCACTGTGCCCATCTCTGGGGTCGTTTTCCGTCAAAGCAAGTCGGACATTAACTCTATTCAAAGAAAGTGTTTGTAAGCAGTGGAAAAACCAGCGGCTGGTGGCTTGCCAGGCCGAGACAATATGGAAATGTGCTGCGCTCACTCTTGGACAATAGCTTGGGGCTCTATTGTGAATCAGGCTTTGGCATAAGACCCCCCCTCTGACAGATCATGTGACTGACAGCACCGTCATGCATTGGTTTGGCTACAAACTGAAGGAATGCGAGTTGTATTATTATCTGAAGCATGTTCCCAGACCCACTTTTCAGTCTTGAGGTTTCTAGGAATGTCCAAGGTTTGTGAAAAGGGTCGTTCATTGTGTTTTTTTGTGTGAGCTCTGATTAGTGTGACAGCCATTGGTCGACAGGCATTATTACAATGATAATAGCCTCCGTTTTTGATGCCTTCATAGTGTCTGCTCACCAAAATAATTACTGGTCATGCTAAAGGAATAGTGCTGGGGATTATGCTAATTCATACCAATGTGATTATATGAATGAGTAATACTCTATAACGCTCTTGAATTAATCTCTCTCTGGGTCCCGTACGCTTGTATGGCAGGATAATCTGTCCAAATGATGCCAGTGTTTGTCAGCGATTGGCTTAATGGAGCAACTCCTTCTTATAGACACATAGGGCCTGAAAGAGCTGCAGTTGGCCTGCTCATGTTGCTGGATTTGAAATAATAAGGCATCTTTTATCAGACCAGACTTCTTTAAGACTCCTTGCTGTGGTCGGTCTGGCTGTAAGCTTTAATCATTGTGTCAGAGCTGCTATAAAATGCAGTTTGAGAGTTTCACTGCAGGGAAACTCCAGCAATTGATTTTTAAATCAACCAGTTTCTCATATTCCACTGTTTTGAGCTTGAAGATGATGATTTAGAAGAAGCCAAAGTTGAGATATACTGAATGGTTTGGGAAAACTTCAGTAGCGTCCTATTAAAGGAAAACTCCACTTCCAGAACAACAATTTACAAATAATTTACTCACCCCCTTTTCATCCAAGATGTTCATGTCTTTTTGTCTTCAGTCGTAAAGAAATTATGGTTTTGAGGAAAACATTTCAGAATTATACTTCATATAATGGACTTCGATTGTGCCCCCAATTTTGAACTTCCAAAATGTGGTTTAAATGCAGCTTCAAAAGGCTCTAAATGATCCCAGCCGAGGAAAAAGGGTTTTATCTACCGAAATGATCGGTCAAAAACTTTTTAAGCACAAAAGCTTGTGTAGCACAGGCTCTGGGATGTGCGTTCACAACACTACGTACTATTGAATCACGTCGAAAAGTCACACAGAACTACAGACCCAGTGTTTACAAAGTGAATGCGCAAAAACTAACAAAGTGCAAGTAAGTCAAACACTGTTTACAAACAAAAAGCTACAACAATGTTGGACGATTCTGAAGTTGTAGGAGAAAAAAAGATGGAGTTTTTCGCCATTCTCTACCTTTTTGAGCCAGAGTACACAGACGATGAACTTACACGTGATTCGTAGTAGTGATGGGAAGTTCGGAAGTTCAAAAATATCTTAAGTTTTACCGACTTGGACCTTTGAGTCTCGTTCAGCAAAATGAACGAATCTTTTTTTTGAGTCATTTCATTCATTTTAGCAAAATATAATTAAAATGTTACGTGTTACTTCCCTAACACATCTACTGCTTATACAAACGTTGATCACACTACAAACAAGACAAAACTGTAATGCTATAAGAAACAGTAGATTAATTCATTGTTTACCTGGGTCTTTAGTCTATGATTAGCTCACCTCACCTCTTATCTGACAAGTTTTCGGGTTTGAGTCATTCGTTCATCATGTGACAGCCCCATAAGATGAACAAACGACTTGAAAAACCCGAAGACTCGAAACAGGTGAACTAATTCCAGAACCTAATAGGATGTTGCGCATGCACGACTGAACGAATCACTCCCCGAGACGACTCTTCCCGAGTCACATTAAAGATCCGTTCAAAATGAACGAATCATTTAAGAACGTGCATCCCAGAGCCTGTGCTACACGAGCTTTTGTGCTTAAAAAGTATACAAATGTATTTTTTTTTTTAAAACAATGACCGATCGTTTCGCTAGATAAGACCCTTCTTCCTCGGCTGGGATCGTTTAGAGCCCTTGGAAGCTGCATTTAAACTACATTTTGGAAGTTCAAAATCGGGGGGCACAATTGAAGTCCATTATATGAAGAAAAATCCTGAAATGTTTTCCTCAAAAACCATAATTTCTTTACAACTGAAGACAGAAAGACATGAACATCTTGGATGACAAGGGGGTGAGTAAATTATTTGTAAATTGTTGCTCTGGAAGTGGAGTTCTCCTTTAAAATTCTCATCTTCGCGTATCTTGAACATATCAATTGTGTTGCTGTCTATGCAGGGTCAGAATGCATTTCATCAAAAATATCTTAATTCATGTTCTGAAGATGAACGAAGGTCTTATGTGTCTGGAATGACATGAGGGTGAGTAATTAATCTTCCACAACAGACTTAGTAAACCCTTTTGGTAGTAGCATCCTATAACCAAACCACATTAAAAGCCAAGCCACACCTCTGTGTTCTCTAGGACACGTACTAGTGGCATCGTATACCCAAGCTGCGTTAAAAGCCGCTGAGCGTCCTAGTAGAGAGAGCTGAGCGCATTAGTCAGATAGGGAGGAAGCAAATGCTCACATGGAACAGGTGAAAAAGCAGAAGAAAACATGAGAACTGTTTGTCCTAATATAATGAGAACTTCAAATCAGGATGTTCCTTTACCTTCACATAACCCACAAAACCACATGCAAAGTTTGATATTTGACAGGTAATTTAAAAGAAACATTCAGAGGCAGAGAAAGGAAGAATGTGGGGAGGGGGAAGTGTGTGACTCAGAGCTTTTTTTGAATTTGTGGCAGCAAATGGAGAACAAATGGTGGTAGCAGGAAGAAATCAAGGGCATGTAAGTAAGAAGCGGACTGCTGTGCTGAGGGTGATTCAGGATGTTACAAAGGGGAAATCCCGGCGATAATCACACACCAGGAGATGACTGAGAGAGACCTGGGTGTTATGTAGTAAGGGACTTGTAGTGTCTTACACAACTCTTAGTTTTATGTGATGTCTGCTTTAAATGATTTTGATGGCTTTATCCATCACATCCATCAACAACATCAGTGCTGGTTTTCATGCATTATGCATTCATGCATTAAAAGTGGGCTGAGTATGGATTTATTAGCAATAGGCATGACCACAATGTAAGACAACACAACCTACTTTTTTCACACTTGATATCACATTTCAGAGCAAAACAGGAATTTCAATGAGAACAAAATGTAGGATGAAGCTTGATTTTATCCAACGGGATTGAGTGGATTTTTGAAAGCAGCATATCAGAATAGAGTCACCCTGAATGTGAGTGTGCAGTGAATTGTGTTGAATGACCTCCCTCCTGAAATACAGCCGGACTCACTTTATGATCAGAAAATAGAAGCTGAAGGTCAAGTTCATCTTTGAAAGCATCTCAGTGTATCTCTTTAGTAACACACCTTTTTCATTTCAAATGAAAAAGCATTACTAAAGCAATGCTTAGTGATAGATAGATAGATAAATAAATAAATAAATACATCAAATCTTATTTATCTTATTCCATATTTAAAAAGCTTTGAAATTAGATAAATTCACTTGAGAATATACACTACCAGTCAAAAGTTTTTGAACAGTAAGATTTTTAATAGTTTTTAAAGAAGTCTCTTCTGCTCACCAAGCCTACATTTATTTGATAGAAAGTGCAGCAAAAAGAGTATATTCTTGTTCGGAGATATTCTTGTCTAACTTACATCCCTGCTCCAGGATCGAAACAGTGGAGGCTGGACTTTGACAGCTGATCTGAGGTAAGACGCTGATGTCAATCAACTATTATGGGAGCGGCCTCTGTGGGTGTGATGCCACAACCACAGGCATCTGAGAACGGCTCGATTTGAAAAAGGGGATATTATTTTTATAGATTAATTAAAAACCACTGCATGGATTTTTATCATTATAGGGTAGATTTGTACATACACTGCCAACACACATTAATGTTCAAACAACATGGAAAAGTGAACTTTGTATCCGATGCCCCCTTTAAAAAGTCTTAGTGTTCAAAAACTTTTGACTGTATGTATATATATATATATATATATATATATACACATTTCAGAGATTATGTCTTCAATACATTTTTAGCATAAAGAACTGAAAAATACATTCTTTGAGAGAGAAACTTAACAGCATAAGGATATTTAGATATATTTACTAAAAAAGGGTGTAAAAGATCCATTAAAAACTCATTAAAAAGTCATTTTTGTGCTGTATAAATAGCTGCGTTGGTCACATTAACAAGTAGCCTGCGGCCACAATGGTGCCAAGAAAGGCGTTTCAGACACTGAGCAAGTTGTTACATTACAAAGACAGGCCCTTGGAAGAATATACACAGATGAACTGTGCATAATAAGACCATGAATGCCTATTAAGAAAGTAGCTACGGTCCATTTTGATTTCACGTTGACTTCAAGTATACTTCCAATCTGAAAAGATTCCTACTAATGGAGCTGAAAGAGTTTATCTTTCATTTCCCCCTCATTTTCAATCCCATTCCACCAAATATGTGACCGGCCATTTGAGAGAGTCTGTTTTCATCGCTCCAGCACCTTCTAGGCAGGATGCCAGTACTATAAGAAGCAGACTTGGGTTTGTAAGTGAAGAAGTACTTAAAGAACACAGGCAAGTAAATCTTAAGCTAACCTGTCTGCCGTGTTTTCTGCGAGACCTGTAAAAGCAGTAAATGTCATTTTTCCATCCTGACCCTCATTTGTCATTGGTAGGGACTGTGAGCCAGCAGAACCCTGAATCACATTCACATACATACAATAACGCACACTCCCCCAAGACATCAAACTTCCACCCCAGCTGTTCCTGCCGTTTAACCCGCTGAGCAGAAATAATTGCTGCAGAGCGTTCCGGAGAAGGACTTTGCGACCGAATCTCAGCGAGAGCCGAGAGGCCAGAAAGAGGAGCAGACCATCAAAACAGATGCTTCATGTTCCCTCCAAAACTGTGAATGAGCCTTTATGGTTTGGACGGGTGCTAAGATCTCTCACATTACACTTGTTCTGTCTCTTCACTTCACACACAATTCTCCATCTTATCAAATCAAATAATCAAGGCCGTTTCACATATTCTCAAGCAGAGCGAAAGTGAAGCAACAATGTGACTGCAACAGAAGGAATGGCTGATGACATTTCTGGCAAATAACTGAACTGCAGGTTTACACAGAAAGTCATTTATTTGTACATTTTTTTTAAATAAATTCTTTCTTTCTTTAATACTATGTTGAATTTTTCCTTTAAAGGGACAGTTGACCCAAAAATGAAAATTCTGTAATTATTTACTCACTCTCGTGTCGTTCCAAACCCATAAGACCTGCTCAACTTCAGAACACAATTTAAGATTTTTTTTTAAGAAATCTGAGAGCTTTCTGACCCTGCATAGACGCACGTTAACTGATTATTAGCCGTTAACCGACAAGATTATTTTAAATTAGAATTTAATTATTTTTGAAAGAATAAGTGTGTGTGACTTGTTAAAAATACCAAAATTTGTTTTAGGGATTAAATTTACATGTGCAAAAAGCAGCAAACAGAACATGAGAATTCACATAGACACATCACGCACCTGCAGCGCTTCTGCGAACGGAAAAAAAAAAATAAAGCTAGGTCATACTGTATATATAATGAATGAATAGACCTATACGATAAATAGTTTTACTTAATTAAGAAAACGAAAGAAAAAAATGTGCCAGAAGTAGATATGCAGAGTTTTTGTTCATTTTTGTGCTGCGTGAAAGGAAGACGACTGAAAGCGGCATCCTATTTTTCTTTATTTTATACAAGCACAAAGATTTGTTTTTACTGTGAATGTAACTTAACGTTATAGGCCTACACGATTTATCTTTTCCGTTTTCTGCGGTTTTATTTTATTTTAACCAACCAACAAATGTTTTAAAATATTTTGATAAATTACTGAAAAAAAAAAACATTTATCTGATTGTATCACTTGGTCCAAATTCTTTCTGTCGGTTAACGGTTAAAATAAGCATCCCTAGACTGTTATGTTATAAAGTTATACGAGAATACTTTCTGTGCGCAAAGAAACAAAAACAATGACTTTATTCAACAATTTCTTCTCTTCCGTGTCAGTTTTCAATGCATATTCACAAGAATACCATGCATGTACCTCTCGTAGCTTCATAAAATCACGGTTGAACCACTGATGTCACATGGACTATTTTATCGATGTCTTTATTACCTTTTCTGGGCATTGAATGTGTCAGTCTAATAGATAATTAATATACCTAAAATAGAATCCAAACCCTGACCATTTTTTCCACATAATGAGTGAATTCACTCCTGTATTTACACTCCGGCATTGGGCAACCTGATCTCATGACGAAAACGTACCTGTGGGAATACCACATGTACAAATAAGTACATATCACTGCAGTTTTCAACAAAAATGAACACTAGAGGCGGTAAAACAGTGAGCACTTGTAATCATTTTCGTATAAAGTCATGATTAGAGCTCTATATGTTTTGCTGTTTGGATGTAACAAGCTCATTTGGTAATTTAGGCAGCACAGAATTAGACTTAGGATGCGGAATTCTTGGGTACGAATCCCATGAAAAACATGACTCATGATGAAAGAGCTGAAAGATGAGAGATCAAAAAACAAGCTAAAACGGATTGTGTTTTTACGTCACATTCGCTTTTGTTCATACTATTGTGTTTAGCTGTAGTACACGTCACAAAGCATTAGAGTTATAGCGCCACTCAATGGACATTTCAAGTCAGAACTGCGGTGACACGTATAAAACCAACGTCACATAAATTGTAGGTTCATCTGTTCTAGGGAAAAAACACTTTTTTTAGCGTCACGAAACGCACATGGCGGTACATATTTCGCGTACATTTTTTATAATGAGATCACTGATGCTTCTTGTCTGCAACACTGTTTTGCTTGGGCCGACTGTGTGAATATTATTTCCTGTCAATAACGGCGGCAAAATGAATATGCACTTTTTCAAGGTGACTCAAATGCTTTAAAATTCTTCTGCTTGCACTTTGAGAATACTTTAGTGTGATTCATCGCCTGCTAATGTCCTATACTAACACGCTTGCTCCATTGTCTGTGTATTTATAGCTTTTTATTTTGATCTCTCTAATTACTTAGCCTGTCTGTGCTGGGATTTAAGGAGGATGCAGCATTTTTGGTGCCATGACCCAAGCGTTCTGTATTTTAATGCAGCGCACTGGAATGGGCAGAGAGGTGCCTGCCGTCTGCCAGATGGGCACTTAGAGTCTCCGTTGGCTTTAAATCCCACAGTTAGCATTCCCGACAGTACTCATCTCCCAGAAAAATTGCCCAAGTGCCGGATTTTAGCCAAAAGGCGGAAGGTTTTTGGGAAATTTTTACCTAAATAAACTGTCATTTGAAATATTATGTTATTGTAGAGAACATTTGGCAAGCATCGTAAAGCGATCCTCTCTTTTTTGTGGCTAGAAGAAGGTTTCCATATCCACTTTAGCATTTAGTTGAGAAGACAAGTTTATATTAACATGAAAAGGGGAATATTTGAAACTATGATGTGCCACATGTGTTGATTTGGTTTCTCTGAGGTTTTCTTTGCGCACCACTAAGCATAATGCTGACAGCTGTGACGGCCATAAAGCTAAGGGTTATGGGAGAATAATAAGAAATGAGCATAGGTGCCCACCCGTAGCGTGCTACATGTTTTTCTGTCAATCCTGTTGCGGTGATTGGACACAGATGTGGAGTCTGGAAATGGACTGTGGCTATTGTGGAAAGTTAATCACATACACTACTGTTAACAGGTTTGGGGTTGGTAAGATCAAAAATACAGTAAACCTCAGAAATATTATTCATATTTAAAATAACCATTTTCTATCTGAATAGGTTTTAAAATGTAATTTATTCCTGTGATGCAAAGATAAATTTTCAGCATCGTTACTCCAGTCTTCAGTGTCACATGATCCTTCTAAAATCATTCTAATTTGCTGCTCAAAAAACATTTCTGAGTAAAGAACAGCATTTATTTGAAATATAAATGTGTCCTCTGCCACTTTTGATCAATTTAATGTGTTCTCGCTGAGTAAAAGTATTAATTTCCTTCGGAAAGAACTGACCTGAACTTTTGAAAACTAGTGTATTCCCACTTGTCAAATCTGCCAAGGTACGTAGTGTTGTGATACCCATTCAAGGCTCAGTCAAACTGTTTTACTTGAAGCTTAATTTACCATGTAGTGTGTCTGAAAGGTAAAGTGGCTGTCATACGGAACAGTACGTCCCTCTGAGGACAGAACAGACGGGAGAGAGAATTACATCGGCAGCCGGAGTCCATCACTAGTGATTATAGTATCATGGCTTTGATGCCCTGTGTCGTAACTCCATTAAAAGTCCTTTGTGTACCGTCATCTTTACAAACTGACTTTTCACTGAGAGAAAGAGATGGATTGTCCGAACAGCTGTGACAAATACAAGTTTTGCCAAAGAATGTAACGCATTAAACAGAAGCTGTTCTAGTGAGCAACATTTATGCTGCCATGTATGATAACTAGTTTTAGCCAAATTAGACAACTGAAAAGGGAAAAAGTATCAATGGCACATTCTTGGGAATGCATGTCAAAAGTTGACTTGGAATAGAAGAAAAGGTTGAATAAAGTCGTTATGTTTGTTTTCTTTGCATGCACAAAGTATTCCTGTGGCTTCATAACATTACGGTTGGTAATTGAACCACTGAAGTCACATGGACTATTTTAATGATGTCCTTACTACCATTCTTGGCCTTGAACATGTCAGTTGCGTTTCGTCTATGCAGGATCAGAAAGCTCTCGGATTTCATCAAAAGTATCTTCATTTGTTCTGAAGATGAACTAAGGTCTTATGTGTTTGGAATGACATGATGGTAAATAATGACAGAATTTTTGGGTGAACTATCCCTTTAAAGCACCGGTTTTTGCTTAGCAACATGCTCTGTTGGAATCAGTTGTGAGTCAGGAGTCTTGTGCGATTCATGTGGTGTTTCAAAGGTTCATTTCAGTTAGGATATCCATACTGACTAAGATGACAGTTGTCTATGAATTCAGAGAGACGACAAGACAGCTTGCTAGGTTTTAAAATAGAGTCTTAGTCTCAAGAATATAAAAAGAATGTGACACAAACTCAAAGATGATGCAAAGCCTTGAAATGTGCAACTATTAGTGTGCGGTTGAACGTTAGCTGTTGTTTTATTGGGTTTAATGTCAACTAGTTATGTGCACTGTTTCCAGTAGTACACTACTGCTCAAATATGTGTTTAATGATTGTGAAAAAAGCTTACGAAGGCTGCATTTTTTAATCAAAAATACAGTAAAATAGTAATATTGTGAAATATTAGTACAATGTAAAATAACCGTTTTGCATTTTAATGTATTTTAAAATGTAGTCTATTCCGGTGATGCAAAGCTGAATTTTCGGCATCATTACTCCAGTCTTCAGTGTCACATGATCCTTCAGAAATCATTCTGATATGCTGATTTGCTGCTCAAGAAACATTTCTTATTATTATTTATGGTAAAAACAGTTGTGCCACTTAAAGAGACAGTTCACCCAAAAATGAAAATTACCCCATGATTTACTCACCCTCGAGCTATCATACAATCTTAAAAATAAAGGTGCTTCACGATGCCATAGAAGAACCTTTTTGTCTAAATGGTTCCATAAAGAACCTTTAATATCCGAAGAACCTTTCTGTTTAATAAAAGTTTCTTTGTGGCGAAAGAAGGTTCTTCAGATTATAAAAAGGCAAGAAAGAGATGGTTCTTTGAAGAACCTTTGACTAAATGTTTCTTTGTGTCACCAAAAATGGTTCTTCTATGCCGTCACTGTGAAGAACCTATTTTTTTTTTTTTTTTTAATTTATTTTTGGCATTTTCACATTTAGTTTGAATAGGATAGTATAGCAGTGACAGGAAATGAAGTGGGAGAGAAAGAGAGGGAGGTGGGATCGGGAAAGGTCCACGAGCCGGGACTTAAACTTGGGACGCCTGGAGCGCAATGCCGCTACATGTTGGCACGCTAATTACAAGGCTATCAGCGCCGACATGAAGAACCTTTTGAAGCACCTTTATTTTTAAGAGTGTAGGTGTATTTGGCTTTCTTCTTTCAGATGAATACAGTCAGTTATATCAAAAAATGTCCTGGCTCTTTCAAGCTTTATAATGGCAGTGAATGGGTGTTAAGATTTTGAAGCCCAATAAAGTGCATCCATCCATCATAAAAAGTGCTCTACACAGCTCCAGGGGGTCAATAAAGACTTTCTGAAGCAAATCAATGTATTTGTGTAAGAATATTATCCATATTTATGAGCTTATAGGCCTTCGTTAACTGTCATACACATAGGACATAGACATAATGTAAGCTCTGGTGAGAATATGCTATTTGTTATTTGAGAATATGCTAGTTGTTATTATGAGTGGGAAACTCGAAATTTTCTTTAAGCCCAGAGTTTCCGAGCAAAGGGCGTGTCAGTGAGAAAACGTGTCTGACTCAATTGAACGCAGCCAGAGTCTATATAGATATGAAGCATCTGTATTGACTGAATTTGTTGAAATTAATAAAATGATTATTTTTGGTAATTATTACATTATATTAACTGTTATATGATTGTATAATTACCATAGAATATATAATGATTCAGTTTACATCACCTTCATAAATTGAATAAAAACAGAAAAAAGCAAAAACACAATAATGCACATTCTTTATTAGTCATTTTGTAGATGTAGAGTTTAAAAAAAGTGTTGAATTTTATGTAGAAAAGGGAAATCACCATCTTGTTCCGACCGAAGTGACTTGAACGCACCTGATGCCGTAATGACGACTTGTCAACTTGTAAATATGAACGTCCTAGGATGGCTTGAAAGCCATTCACTTCCATTATAAAGCTCAGAAGAGCCAAGACATTTTTTTATGTAACTCCAATTGTATTCGTCTGAAAGAAGAAAGTCATACACACCTTGAATGGTTTGAAGGTGAGTAAATCATGGAGTAATTTTCATTTCTGGGTGAACTATCCCTTTAATATTTTTGTGGAAATTGTAATACATTTTTTATAATTCGTTAATTATGATCAGCATTTATTTAAAAGACAAAAAACTGAGTTTCTCCACAAATTTCAGAAGATAAATTTCCACTCTTATCAAATGTCAGCAACTGTTTCACTTGTGTCTATTTTTATTTATCCTAAGGAATTTCAGACTCCTAGACAATGAAAGAACAACATTAGAGAAATAGCATTTTTCTTTGTGTCTGTTTACCAAAACGCAGACACTTTTGAGCTGAGAAAAGGCGTGGTTAGTGTTATTGACAGTTTCATGTCTGTTTTCTAGCTAAGACCACTTCCGAAGGTCTAAAGACGATATGCTCAGCAGAAGGGAGTTTCGCTCTTTCTCGCTCCCTCTCATTCTTTCCTGTTGCACACTCGTTCTCATCTTAAAGGAGCCCACATCAAAGCGCTCATTTAGTGCTGGTTGGCAGGTGTAGGGTTTTTATGATAGCATAATGATTTTCTGTCAAAAACACCCCTCACATGGTCTTGATTTGTGCACTCATAAAGCAGTGGGGTGTACCCTTTGGGGTGTCACTTTTGGTTAATACATTACTTTTGATGTAAACTCTGGCTTTTTCTGGTATCTGACTGTTTCACTATATGCAAATCTCGAAAGTTATTCATCAGCCTTTAACATCTGTTTTTTTAAATGTACATGCAAATAATTTGTTTCCTCAAAAATGCAATTTATAATCTAGTTTCAGTTGCTGTTTCATGGAAAGAATCACTTTTCTGAATTGTAACCCTATTTACTAGATTTTTGCTGTAAACAGCTCATAATTTATATTATGATGAAAATGGTAAAAAGAAGCATCTTCTCTGTCAAATCCCTGCTGACAGAGTTTTTTGTTTAACAGATATAGGCATAACTGTTATTACTCATGTATAAGAAACAGAAACTTTTGAATCCAACCACAAAAACAGTTTAAAAACCACACAAGAAAAGAGGAAGTTGTAATTCTCTCTTTTCAACTTCGGCTCATGCAGTCCCTTGTTTCTTTCCTTTGGCGACAGTGGCTCTAAGAGTTTGACCCGTTTGAGACCTCATTCATCCCTGCTCTGAGACGCTGTGCTAATCTCTTACTGACCTACAAACTCATTGTCCCAAGCAGAAGCACAATGCTCTCACCCGTCCCACAAGCCCGAGTGCCACAGATGTGTGGCAAGGCCTTTGAAAAAAAGCAGAAGCAGCAGGCTTGTGTATTTTTATTCATCTCACTTGTTCAGGCAGATGCAACAACTTGTTAATCTACTATAGATTTGTCATAAAGCTCATTTCAACATCTGAGGCGTCTTTCTGGAGTCGGGAGTCTCTGTAGAGCCGCATTCCTCTAATGCCATCGGGAACACCGCTCCGTATTCCTCTGCTATTGCTCATGCTTGTGTATTTTTAGGCTGAATTCTTTCTATGCTTCCTGTGGCCTTGTGCTCTGCTTGGTTTATTTAAGGCCCTTGAGGGTCCCAGGGCCAAGGCACTAGCCTTGAAAGAGTCCCTAGAAATGCCTCCTGGTGGTGTGGCATTAGGACTGGATTTACTCTCTCTTTAATTATGAGGGGCTGTATGGACTCTGTTTACTGCGAAGGCTCAGAGAGGAACTAATCCATCATCCTGTTTGTCAACTCCAGTGGGAGTCTCAAACAGGCTGATATGTGGAGAGAGCTTTCTGAGAATAAAGTCCTGAGTATGTGAACACCAAGCAATGGTGTAAGGCCTTCTGTCACAGGTAGAAATACTGCATTGGCTCTCAGAGGATTGCAAAAGATTTTCTTTGCATTTCAGGCAGTGTAGGAAAGAAATGCGATTTCTTCCTAATTCCTAAGTGCTCTTAAAGGGATAATTCAACCAAAATTACAGAATTTTCCCAAATATAAAAATATTAATTTATATTATATTATATCCATTAATTATTTAATTTAAATTTATTTTATTTTAAAATACATATTATCTCTCTGGCCAGAAATGACTGATATATTGATTTTTTTTTTTTCCCATTTTTGGGTAGACTATCTCCTTAATTACACATTTCTCACCTTTTAAAAATATATATCCAAAAATGTAAACTAATTACACATTTTCACTTTTTAAATGTAAGATTTTTACATTTTTGAGTAAACTATCCCTGTAATTATACATTTTTCACTTAAAAAAATATTCTATTCTATTCTATTCTATTCTATTCGAAAATAATATTTTTATAATTATTTATATAATGATATAAGGAATATATATATTCCTATATATTTTATATATATTTTATCTCCCTATCCAAAAATTTAAAATACACATTTTCACAAATTTAATAATTACAATTTGTTGAGTAAACTATCCCTGTCATTATAAATTTTTCATTATAATATAATTTAATAATAATATAATTCTCACGTTTTAAAATACTATATTACATTATTAGAAAATAATATTTTAATAATTAATGTATAATAAAAAACTTTATTTTATTTATCTTTTCAAAACATGTAAGAATTAAAATTTTATGGGTAAACTATAATTCTACTATAATTAAACTATAATCCCTGTAATTAAACATTTTTCACTTTTTAAAAATATTATATTATATTATATTAATATTTTTTAAAATAATATTTTTTATAATTATATATATATATATATATATATATATATATATATATATATATATATATATATAATATAATAAATAATCTCTCTATCCAAAAATGTAAGAATTTTTTATTTTGGGGTAAACTATAAAACTTTTTAAAAATATTATTATATTATATTATATTATATTATTACAATTTTTATTAGGGTGGAAAAGTGTTATATTTGTACTATTTCTATATTTTATATAACTAATAAATACAATAAATATGTTATATAATAACAAATTACACCCTTCACCTTTAACCAGGCTCAAGTCTGCTAATTTAATATTTACTTGATTTCTCGTCAGCCCATCTTTAACCCAGCCTGTCACTCAGATGGTTATTGTCCATACAGGATTGAGGTCAAGGCCCAGCAATGGATATGAAATTTTCCAGCTTGTGAGGGAAAAAAATGTGATAGCCATTATAGAACCATTTGAACAGAATTATTAATGACCCCATAGGATTGAGGGAAATATGAAAAGCGAGCTGCCGGACAGTGCTCTGGGATTCGGGTGCTTCATCATATTTCATGCTAACGACTTGGGCTTTGAACGGCTGCTCAAATTACATCCTGATAGAGTGATCAGGCAGAAAGCCAGACAGACATGATGGGCAATATGTCAACGCTGAAGAATGGAGAGGGAGGACGCTGGTGTGTGTATGGACGTGCGTGTATGTGTGCTTTACTTGCTCGGCTTTAAGCATCCAGGGAATTAATGCTCTGATAGGAGAAATTAAAGCAGTCAATTGAGATGTAATTGTTGTTAATGGACGGTAGTTTTTCAAAACCTTTCAAGCCAGCTTTCAGTACAAACACTAAAAGAGGATGTGAAGAGCCGTGGGACTTGTGAGCCGCAGGTGTGGCGTAACACTAGCCTGATTACTAATGTACCAACAAAACAAACTACATTTGCATTTTATGAACAAAGTACCAGTGCTTGCAAAGCAAAATAAATACTTTTAAAGTTATAGGTAAGTTTAGATTTTAGACTTAGGCTCTGAGTAAGGCCTTGTTTACTAGTGTGTTTTTGTTTTGGAAACGATCCTTGTCTACGCTGCCGTTTTTACTGCATTTCTGTCTACACTACACAACCGAAAACGCATGTCACTTGACCATTCAGGCTATATACATTATCAAGGATGTCTTATTTAAGAGAAGTAACCGTAATACAATTGACTGTTATTCCTTGGGGTGTAAAATACTTTAATTTCTGTCTCCCACTGTCATGTCTGATCTGTCCTATCACAATATAGGCAAAAATGCCAAAAACAAAACAAAACCAAAAAACGTGCAATTTCTTTTGTTTACTTTGCAAATTTAACGGTTACTTTTTTAAAATGAGCCTCTGAAATGAGTCACAACAAGTGAGCATGATGTTATTGTTTACACGGTCGACAAGGATACGCAGAGCGAATGTGTGGACAGCAATGGCATCATTTTCGACAGTCTCTGTTTTGGTCCGTTTACACGTATCCCTGGAGTTTTCAAACCAAAACGGGGTCTGCAGCTTTGCAAAAGTCTCCATTTTCAAAGGTCGAAAATGCCAGAGTAGTGTAAATGACAGACGTAACCATAGCAAAAGTTATGCGTTTTAAAATGAAAACGCACTAGTGTAAACATAGCCTAAAGTAAATGCTACAACATCAAGTGAATTCAGAATTCCGTATGAAACCTTTATGATGATCTCATTGCTGTAAGTTGAATCTTGAATTAGAAATATTTTATCTGCCCTGTTGAAAAAACCAGCATATGCTGGTAGGTAGGTTTTGGTAGGACCAGCTTAAACCAGCAAAGCACTATCTTAAACCAGCATCAAAACATACCTACCAGCATATGCTGTTTTTTTCACCAGGGTGTGACAGGGAAATTTTGAAACTTTATTTATCCTAACGCTACGTTTACACTAGTGCATTTTTGTTCTAAGGCTGCGTTTACCCTAGAGCATTTTCGTTTTAAAATGCATAACTTTTGCTACGGTTATGCTTGTTGTTTACACTTCTCCGGCGTTTTCAACCCTCGAAAACTGAGACTTTTGAAAATGCTCCAGATCCCGTTATAGCTTAAAAAATCAGAGGCTGCTTGATGACTTTTGAAAACGATGGCGTGGCTGCCCATATCGATCTGCGTATCCTTGATGCCCGTGTAAACAATAACATCATGCTCATTGCTGTACCCATAGATATGTGCAGGTAGATTCATCATTCGACCACTCCAAGCACGTAGACATAGGGAATCTAGCTATACATATCTATGGTTGTACCTGCGTGAATGGTCATGTGACATGCGTTTTCGGTTGTGTAGTGTAGATGGAGATCGTTTCTGAAATGCAGAGAAGACGCTAGTGTAGACACTGTTTTAAAAATGAAAACACGCTACTGTAAACGGCCTAAAACGCATAACTTTTGCTATGGTTACGCCTGTCTTTACACTACTCAAAAACTGAGACTTCTGAAAACACTGCAGATCCGTTTTAGTTGGAAAACTCCAGGGTTCCGTTTCAGTGTAAACGGACCAAAACGGAGAGTTTTGAAAACGATGGCGTGGCTGCTCACATTCGCTCTGCGTATCTTTGACGACCGTATAATAACATCATGCTCATTGTTGTCCCCATAGATGGTAGGTAGACAGGGTTGCCAACTTTTAAGTTCAGCTTGGAGTGAGATTGATTCAATATCAATTCATATGTATATACTGTACTGTATAAATTAAGGGATAACATGTTTTGTTAAATGCCTCTTTTAGCACCATTTTAAACTTGGGTTAAATTCAGTATTTGCTTGAATTCATTGTATGTACTTATACCAGTATCATTTAAAAAAAGGATGTAAATTATTAACTTTTTAAATTTCACATTTAAAAACCTAGTGTTTAATCATGTCAAAATATTCAAATGAAAACCTTACAAATAAGTAAGCAGGTATGACCTGCAAATATTTTAGAAACATGTGGGTAAACCATGGAATTGCAAATGAAAATTATGTTGTCTTTCCCATTACTCTCCAGAATAAATGATACTGTAAATGTCATCCACATAATAATCAGTGCATAATATGCTGCAGTGTTTACTAAAAATTGCTGCCTGTATGGTGAAGCTACTTAAACTCATTCAAATATATTGTCAACGCTGGTTTGTTTGAAGAGTTCAATGAACCATGAGGCCGCGTGGCAGCGACATCAAAGCTTGTCGCAACTCTGATTTTTAATGGCTCTGGCTTTAACAGAAGTGCTACATTTTACGATTTAACGCCACATTAGTGTGCCAAAATGATATTTATTGTTTGAATTTAGTAAAACGTACAAAATTTGAAAGCTGAGACTTGTTTCATATCGCAAGCAGGGTTGCCAATTTGGCGTGAGATTTACATGGGCAGAGTGAGAGCGTGAGACAGAGCCTGAAAGCGTGTCTCACTCCAAATATGTGAGAGTTGGCAACCCTGAGGTAGATGCCCCATTTGACCGCTCCGAACACCTGACGTGTCCACCATCTAAATAATAGGAAATCTACCTATACATATCCATGGTTGTACCTGCATAAATGGTCATGTGACATGCGTTTTCGGTTGTGTAATGTGGACAGCGATTGTTTCTGAAATGCAGTGAAAACGGCAGTGTAGACGAGTAACGTTTTCATTTTAAACGCAGTTTTAAAACGAAAATGCACTAGTGTAAACAGGGCCTGAGGCTACATTTAAACTAGGTTTTTCATTTTAAAACGCATAATTTTGGTGGTTACGCCGGTCATTTACACTACTCTGGCATTTTTGACTCTCAAAAATGCTGTTGTAGTTTGAAAACTCCAGGGGTTGTGTTTCATTCGCTCTGCGTATCCTTGACGACCGTGTAAACAGTAACATTATGCTCATTTGTTGCTTCTCATCTCGGAGGCTCATTTAAGAAAAGTAACTGTTACATTTTCAAAGCAAAAAAAAGAAATGACAGTAATTTTACACCCTAAGGAATAACAATCGATTTTATTACGGTTACTCGTCTTAAATAAGACATCCTTGATGACGAATGCAGCCTGAATGGTGATGTGACATGCGTTTTCAGTTGTGTAGTGTAGACGAAGATCTACACTAAAAACGCCAGTGTTGACGATGATCGTTTTTATTTTAAAACACAAAAAACACTATTGTAAAAATGAAAATTCTGTCATTAATTATTCACTCTCATGTTGTTCCAGACTTGTGAGACCTTTGTTCATCTCCGGAACAAAAATTAAGATATTTCTGATGAAATCCAAGAGCTTTCTGACCCTGCGTAGACAGCAACGCAACTGAAACATTCATGGCCCAGACAGGTAGTAAGGGTCATTGTTAAAATAACAATTTCTTAGACTGACATGGAAGACAAGACGTCAGGAGTCCTGCATGAGAAGAACACACGTCAAAGACTGACACAGAAGAGAAGAAATTGTTAAATGAAGTAGTTATTTTTCGTTATTTCGGCATAAAAAGTATTCTTGTAGCTTCATAAAATTAAGATTAAACCACTAATGTCACATGGACAATTTTAACAATGTCCTTACTACATTTATCAGCCTTGAACGTGTCAGTTGCGTTGCTGTCTATGGTTAGAAAGATATCGAAAGGTCATCCAAAATATCTTAATTTGTGTTCTGAAGATAAACGGAGGCCCTACGGGTTTGGAACAACATGAGGGTGAGTAATTAATGACAGAATGTTCATTTTTGGGTGTATATACTGTACTGTATAAATTAAGGGATAACATGTTTTGTTAAATGCCTCTTTTAGCACCATTTTAAACTTGGGTTAAATTCAGTATTTGGTTGAATTCATTGTATGTACTTATACCAGTATCATTTAAAAAAAGGATGTAAATTATTAACTTTTTAAATTTCACATTTAAAAACCTAGTGTTTAATCATGTCAAAATATTCAAATGAAAACCTTACAATAAAATTAAGATTAAACCACTAATGTCACATGGACAATTTTAACAATGTCCTTACTACATTTATCAGCCTTGAACGTGTCAGTTGCGTTGCTGTCTATGGTTAGAAAGATATCGAAAGGTCATCCAAAATATCTTAATTTGTGTTCTGAAGATAAACGGAGGCCCTACGGGTTTGGAACAACATGAGGGTGAGTAATTAATGACAGAATGTTCATTTTTGGGTGTATATACTGTACTGTATAAATTAAGGGATAACATGTTTTGTTAAATGCCTCTTTTAGCACCATTTTAAACTTGGGTTAAATTCAGTATTTGGTTGAATTCATTGTATGTACTTATACCAGTATCATTTAAAAAAAGGATGTAAATTATTAACTTTTTAAATTTCACATTTAAAAACCTAGTGTTTAATCATGTCAAAATATTCAAATGAAAACCTTACAATAAAATTAAGATTAAACCACTAATGTCACATGGACTATTTTAACAATGTCCTTACTACATTTATCAGCCTTGAACGTGACAGAATTAATGACAGAATGTTCATTTTTGGGTGAGCTATCCCTTTAAAGTAGGCTATAATATTTACAAAAAACAAGGACTTTACACCTAAGACTTAAAGTCTGAATGGAATCTGTATTTTAGCCGATTCAGGCTGAATTCATTTCAGAGGTGTAATATTTAGGAATCAGAACAAACTGTAACCAGAATGTTTGAGCAATATCAATGCAATGCTGCCTTACAAACACTAATGTAGCTGTGTTCATGTTTTCTGAATTACTGTAATTATGAAATGGCATCTCTGAGATTCTACTGAAGGTTGTTCACATCCTTAAACTCAGAAATTATTTGTTTCTATGGCAATGAGTAAGTGCAGCTTTAAACATTTCAACACTATAAATTCACCTTCTTATGTTCTTGCTAAAAATATACATCTGGCTGTAATTGGTTGACTTATCAAGACAATATGTACAGTATAGAGGCTGCTAATTTATAAAGCTGTTGCCATTTTGGAGGTTTTTACATGAAGTCACAACGGTCAAGTGAGAGAAGAAAGAGCTTTGTATAAATTCAGAACTTGTAATTATAACATGAATGGTTTTTACAAGTCAGAAAGTGTAATTATGTTAATTCTGACATGATGTTGAAAGCGGCAGAAGCTCCCAAGAGAATGCAATTACACATCGCATGCATATTTATTAATTACTCTCATGACAGGGAAATAAAATTAAACATGCCTTGAGGATGAGAAGAAATGCCTTTATTAATTTTTCAAAATCTTTTATTAAAATTTCATATTTAAATTCATATTTTAACAAGTACACCAGGTTGCGCAAACTCCTAATTAAACTGAAGGCCTCCAAACAGGCTTTTTTTGTAGCTAATCATACCCATCTGAATCAACACGCATAGCACTAAAGAGAAGCAGAGACGGTTAGTAAAGCGCCCTCCCTGCAGATAGTTGTGCTTTCTGCTAGATAATCGACTGCTTTCAAATCTGTGGCATTGACTACAGCCAACTGAGCACCTAAACGTGTCAAACATGTCTGCAGATACAGCTTCACAGCTTGCTAATGTATTCTCCTGCTCAGACTGAGCTCCGTAGGGCAGGCAACCGCTTTAATTGGTTCATTTCTATTCTGTTAGCAGACGTCTCAGCTGAATCGCTCAGTATCGTGGATTCAAACCCGCTTTGATTCATTCATCGTAATAAAATACAGGTTTTAAACAGATGCTTTATTAAAATTTGAATTATGAGCCGAATAAGAGTAAACATTGCTAGGGCTGTCAATCAAATAAAACATTTAATGGAATTAATTAGATGAAACGCTGGTTGTTTATTCTAATTAATTCATATTTGCAGAGAAAACCTCTAAAAAGAGACTACTGAATTAAAATTGATTCAAAATAATATGTTATTAAAATAGCATACGCAGTATGATGCTAACCAGGCCTTCTTGGTACGTTTTCCCCATTATAACCTTCATTGTCATTAAAATGACCCTTCATTTCACTCGGAGATCTGATGAAATGTATATTACTTGATGATACATAATGTGGAAGCCGAGGACGTGATGGGATATAGAGAAAGAGACTAACAAAAGCAATATGGATTCATACCGTGTGGTGGCTCTGCTGATAAATGGTGTGCTGGAAAGGTCAGCGTAAACGTCAGCAGAGCTATGTGCTAACCTCTCATCTACACACACTTACATACACAAACACGCAACAGACACACACTTGTTTGACCAGCACCCCCACTCCATGTGTACTAAATCAAATAAATCAGGCAGAGGGGGTGATGCTGTTCTGAGGAGCTTCCCCTCCCCCACGGCCAAATAAATCACACGTAGGTGCAGCCCAATCCTGCAAACACCCTCTCTGTCCTCTCTGCTCGCATTTCATGAAAACCACAAGGAAGGGTGGAGGGTGAAAAGTACTTCTTCAGTTACTTTGATGGCTTGATGCTCAGATATTGTTTTTATAGTGTGTGAATTGAAAGCATGAGGCCAGGATTCACTTAAAGTGCCCCTTACGCCATTTTTTAAGTCTCCTAATATTGTCTTAGAGTCTCGTACAATAGGATTACATGCATGCAAGGTCAAACAACGCTTTTGTTCTCTCAAAATATGCATTTAAAGGGGTCATCAGATGCCCATTTTCCACAAGTTGATATGATTTTTTTAGGGTCTTAATGAAAAGTCTATAATATACTTTGGTAAAAAATTCTCAATGGTAGTGTAAAACAACACCCTTTTTACCTTGCCAAAATCAGCTCTGCAAAAATCATCTCATTCTAAGGGGTTGTTCCTTAAATGCAAATGAGCTCTACTCATCCCGCCCCTTTCTGCTCTCTCTGGAGTGACGAGCCTGTTTACTTTAGCCGCATTTAGCCGCGTTTAGCCGCTAAACTTCCTAACTAGCACGTTATTAGGAAAGGCGATTGCAAAGATTCATAAAAAACACCCTTATACTCACTTTTGCTGTAAGTGAAGCTGCATCATGAATGATTCACGCAAACACAGACGCATTATGTAGATTGGGAGGCACATTCCATTCACAAACAAACATAATCCACAGCATCTTCAGCGGCTCAGATGTCAGGAGTAAATGACGACCACTTTGTTCATTATTACATCCAGCAACACAACACCTCAATCGCTCAATCTGAGATATTCTTGTCTAACTTACATCCCTGCTCCGGCATCGAAACAATAGAGGTGGGACTGTTACAGCTGATCTGAGGTAGGACACTCATGTCAATCAACTATTGTGGGAGCGGCCTCTGTGGGTGTGACGCCACACCGACAGGCATCTGAGAATGGCTCGATTTGAAAAAGGGGATATTATTTTTACAGATTAATTAAAAACCACTGCATGGATTTTTATCATTATAGGGTAGATTTTTACATACACTGCCAACACACATTAATGTTCAAACAACGTGAAAAAGTGAACTTTGTATCCGATGACCCTTTTAAAGAAAAAGTTCACTTCCGGAACAAAAATGTACAGATAATTTACTCACCCCTTTGTCATCCAAGATGTTCATGTCTTTCTTTCTTCAGTCATAAAGAAATAGTTTTTTTCAGGAAAACAGTTCAGGATTTCTCTCCATATAGTGGACTTCTATGGTGCCAGTGAGTTTGAATGTCAAAAATGCAGTTTAAAAGCAGCTTCAAAGGGCTCTTAATGATCCCCTAAAATGCTTATCTTGTCTAGCTCTGCATGAACTGTTTTAGCTTTTTTTGTAAAAGGTGTTTGACCCTCCTATAGCATTCACTTTGTAAACACTGGGTCGGTTCTTCTGCAGCGATGCTGGACGATTTTGAAGTTGAAGGAGAAAATGAGATGGGAGTTTTTCAACATACCCTAACCGTATTGACCCGGAATGCACAGAGTTCACGCAGAGCTAGACAAGACGAGCATTTGAGGTTAAAAAGTAAAAACTGTAAAAAAAAAATGTATAGAAGATTGTTTCACTAGATAAGACCCTTCCACCTCGGCTGGGTTCGTTTAGAGCCTTTTGAAGCTGCATTTAAACTACATTTTGGAAGTTCAAACGCGCATATGGAGAGAAATCCTGAAATGTTTGCCTCAAAAAACATAATTTCTCTACGACTGAAGAAAGAAAGACATGAACATTATGGATGACAAGGGGTTGAGTAAATTATCTGTAAGTTTTTGTTCTGGAAGTGAACTACTTCTTTAATGTCACCTCACTTGTCAGTGATTCTCAAACGATTCATTTGAAGCAGTTCAAAGATTCCTTTCCATGAACCTACTCAGCTCTGATTGGTCAGATGGTCCAGTCTGTTGTGATTGGTCCACCACGTACAGCGGGTGTCAAACAATACGCCCCTTGTCGTAGTTCCTTATTTTGAATATAAACATCTATTATTTATAAAACATACAGGTTGTGATTCAGTGGAACCAGCTGGTCCAAATAAACTCGGTACTGAGCCATCTTTCAAGAGTAATTGAACTCCCTGAGATTAGAGAAGCAGTCGTCAGTAAAATTACGTTGTGGGTTAAGCTGTTTGCAACCAGCCCGGGGCGCTGCTACGGTTTCTGGGCCCCATGGACAACATATTCACTCGGTAGAAATCGGTAGAAATATGGGGGTCCTTGGTAGAAATCGCCAATTAATCCATCGTCAAGCCCTTGGAATCGTCCATTTACTCACGTTCTTCTTTTTTCCCCCTAAAATGTTAGTGTTGTTTTGTATATATTTTAAGTCAAAAGTATTTTGTAAAGTATTTTTTCACAATAAATATCTATCTGGAGCATTTTAATTGAAAATGGTGTCATACAACTAGTAAGGTTAGTGTCAAAGGGCCAAGAAAAACCTCCCTAAATGGGGAGATGGATGGGATAAAAAAATATGTAAAGCGTGCATGTTGCAAGAATCGTGAGATTTCAAAGAAATAATTTATATGTAACTATCCCTTTAACACACACACAGACACATATTTACAGTATACAGTCTTTATATAAACGTTAAAGAGATAGTTCACCCAAAAATGAAAATTCTGTTATCATTTATTCACTTACTTGTTCCAAACTTGTATGAGATTTGAACACAAAATAAAATATTTTGAGGGTTTTATTCCCACTGACTATGAAAATACTGAAAAGTCAATTGCTATGAGCAACTGTTTGGTTACCAACATTTTAGAGAATATCTTACGTGCTCAACTGAAAAAAAAAAACAAACGAGTTTGAAACAACATGATGTGTAAATAATCTGAGTAAATGATGACATAATTTTAATTTTGGGTGAACAATCTCTTAACATATAACGTAATACAATGTTTGCAGTGCAATTAACCGTAAGATTCATCAGCAGAGTATTCGGTTAGTGAAGGAATTGTCAGTTGCAGTTAGAAGGGTGGAACTAACTACTTGACAGTTTCACATCTCACTTTCTACACAACATCAGACAAGTCATCAGTTGTGGTGAAAGAGTGCATGTTAAAGGGCTGGGTTGAGTTTAATCCAGGCATTTACAGCCAGCTTTTAGTCAATCAGTTTGAACTCAAGAGCCCTTATGAAGTAATATGATACTCCCACGTCATGTGTCCAGTGTTTTCCTTATGTCCTGTATTAAAAACTCATTGCCCTGTAGTAACTCTTCTCATAGGCTGAGATGTGTGAAAGCCGCATTGGCGATTGGGCGTGGTCATGTGTTTGGTTCAAAGGTTTTAATACAGTATGTGACTAAGATGATGATGATTTTGATAGGATATTCACTGGTGTGCGGCACTGATGGCGTGTATTGTGATTAATCCCTTCAAAGGTGCTACACTTGTACCTTCCCTGCAGAGCAGACGAAGAGCAGGGCAGGAGTTATTCTCATACTGTGTGCTAATCCCTTTATCTGCACAGCAATGTCTCTCACTGGAGCTCCAATGTCAGACAGCAAAGTTATTGGCATCTCTATCAATCTAACTTATGTGGTCTCTCATTGAGAGGCATGTTCAGCCTGTTAATCTAATAAACATTGTCTCACTAGACAACCTCTTCTCCTCCCCCTTCTTTCTCTCTCTGTCTCTCTCAGTTTCATTTCAGTGTGCTTTACTGGCATGAAAAAAGAAAACATTTCTATTGTATACTTATATACATTTCTAATACATTGTATAGTGTGAATAGTACGTTTCAAAAGGATAGTTCACTAAAAATGAAAATTCTGTCATTAATTACTCACCATCATGTCGTTCCAAACCCGTAAGACTTTCATTCATCTTCAGAACACAAATTAAGATATTTTTGATGAAATCTGAGAGCTTTCTGACCTTGCATAAACAGCAACCGACACATTCAAGGCCCAGAAAGGTAGTAAGGACATTGTTAAAATAGTCCGTTTGACATTAGTGGTTCTTTTTGTTTGCAAAGAAAACAAAAATAACAATTTACTACAATCACACTTCAACAATTTCAACAATTTCTGTATTTGTGGCACGTTCACATGAATATCTCAGTTTATGTTCTAAAGATGAACAAAAGTCTTACAGGTTTGGAACAACATGAGGGTGTGTAGTTAATAAAGTATTAAAGTTAAAGTTTATTTACTTGTATTTTAATTCATTTAAATATTTTAATATTTAAATCCATTTAATTAAATGATTTTTAATAATAAGTATTAATAGTTTCAACATTTATTTTAACAGTTAGAAATTATCAATCAGCACATTCACTCTCTCTTTATACATTTTTATAGTTCATAGTTAAAAAAATAAATTCAATTAAATTCAAATAATATTTTAGAAATCTAAATGAACATTTTCTAATTTGATTTACTTGTATTAATTTTATTTAAATATTTAAATCAATTTAATTAAATGATTTTTAATAATAATTTTTAATAGTTTTGACAATTAGTTTAATAGTTAGAAATGATCAATAAGCACAGTCTCTTTATACATTTCTATAGTCTATAGTTTTACATTTTTTTTAAATATATAAATAAAATTAATATAAAATAAAATTTTTATATAAATAAAAACATTCAAAATCATATTTTAGAAATTGAAATATTTTCTAATTTGATTTACTTGTATATTTATTTAAATATTTTAATATTTAAATCCATTTAATTAAATTCTTAATAGTTTTGACAATTATTTTAATAGTTGGAAATTTTTCAATCAGCACATTCACCCTCTATACATCTATACATTTCTATAGTTCATAATTTAAATGGATTCCATTACATTTAAATAATAAAAATAATATTTTAGAAATTTAAATTAAAATATTTTCTAATTTGATTTACTTGTACTTTAATTAATTTAAATATTTTAATATTTAAATCCATTTAATTAAATGATTTTTAATAATAATTATTAATAGTTTGGACAATTATTTGAATAGTTAGAAGCACATTCAGTCTCTTTATACATTTCTATAGTTCATAGTTTTTAAACATAAAATAATATTAAAATAATTAAAATAAATTTTTAGAAATTTAAATTAAAATATTTTATTTTTAATGCATTTTAGCTTTTATTATTTCAATTAATTTTATTGTTCATTTTGTAATCATTTTTATTTTTAAATTTAACCGAAACTATATACAGTAGAAATTGGAATTACACGTTGAAAGATAAGACCAAATGCCAATACTCTACACTTTCTGATGGTGTACAGATAAAAAAAATATGTAAAAAAAAAAAAATAAAAAAAAAAGTTTCTAAAGCTCAATTCGTAGAGTTTGGTGCTTGCAACATCAGGGTCATGGGTTCAATTCCCAGGCAGAACATATAGTTAAAATGTATTCTTTACATATACAGTAAGTTGCTTTGTTATTTCTGTCAAAATATTATAGATATACCCTGTTGAAAAAATCAGCATGCTGGTTAGGTATGTTTTGAAGCATGGCAGCTGGTTTAAGCTGGTCCTTAGGTGGTTATGAGCTGGTTTAAACAGGTCCAGAGCTGGTTATAAGCTTGTCCAGAGCAGGAGCTAGTTGTTTAAGACCACATGACCAGCTAAGGACCAACTTAGATCCAGCTTAAACCAGATCAAACCAGCTGATATGCTTGAAAACATTAGGTAGCAAATTCTACTTTTTTTTTTTCAGCAGGGTAGATAGATAAATGTTTTAAATTAATATTTAAAATAACTTGCATTGATAAAGTTTTCACAGAGACTGTTTAACATGTTTTTCTGCACACATGTTTGCTTAAAATCTCTCATGGTTTTACTAACACATGTGAGGAAATACACTTGACTGGGTTCCGACAATCACACATACATTTACAGGAACATGGGCCTTTTTTTGCAGATTGTTGGCATTGTTTAGCTACCTGTTGTCAACACAGTTCAGCAGTTTAAATACTGGTCTAAATATGTTGAGGAATGAGATAAAGGTCAAGAATAATCTGAGACGCACCCTGTAACTGTGGCAACACGTCACTGTTCATCTGTCAGCGCTGAATGTGCTTAGCATTTTAAAATAATGCAGCCAAATCTCTGCATCTCTATGCGGCACACTGATCATTTTCTGGCTCTGCCTGATTAGCACCTGAGCATTTGTTATCTCCACCACAATGACAAGGAAATTTGATTTCCCTTTGTTTATGCTGAATAAAAAGAAGGGGAAGTTCAATATGAATGAATTGTGCCCACAGATAGCGTCATTTATTTGCACAAGCTTTAGCGTCCAGTTCACTAAAGGAATTAGCAAATGAGGCAACGTGCAAATGCGCCCACAAAATCTATGCTGAATGCAATTTGTGTGTGACAATTCATGCAAAAATAGCACAACCTCTTCTGAATTTGCCCCAGAGTGCTTTGCTTTCAGCTGCTTTCTCTCTCCTCTAAATAAGCAGTGTCAAATTCATTTACTTGGACTGGCACAGCCTGCTTTTTTTCTCCTGGTTTGACTAAAGTGTGTGTATTTGTGTGTGAGAGAAAGCAGAAAGTGAGTGGAATAGCTTTACACGGGCTGATTTGCTCCGACAGCCAAGTGAACCAAAGCTTTGCTCATTTAATTTGGTCAAAACAGGGGATACTTGGGAAAAAGACAGAATTGGAGAGGAGAGAAGGGGAAAATGAAATCTGCCAAATACATGAAATACCAAATAAAGGATCACTTTTACACATACCTCTCTCCCACCCTCACAAATTCCCTGCATTTGCGTCATTTACTGTGCTTTTAACCACTTTCTGGTTTGTGTTTTATTATTAGTGCTTCAGTTTTCACCAAAAACACTTTTTTTTTACAGGTTTAATTTGTTTTTGCTGTGGTTGTGGGGTTTTGTGCTTAAATTATCTTCAGATCTTCTAGTAAAATGTTAACACTGAGTCTAGGCTGTTTATTACAGAATAAACGTCACGCCTGGTTTAATGGTTGTACAGCTGAGCATTAATATCACTTAAATAGATTCATAGTAGAAAATGATTAATCTAGGTTGTGTCAGTGTTCAGGTGTACAAGCTTGTTTGTACTTGTTCCTGCTCTAGTTTGTGTATTATTGCTTACACCTGACACTTGGCAGTGTGTACTGTAAATATTGAGGCCTTTATGAAGAATTCACCCTTTTCTGAGAGTTTGATTGACAGGTGATCTGATCTATCATAATGTAGAATTTGCCATTTCTGTCTGACAAACAAACCAGACAAGAGAGAAGATTATTATTGGTGGACTTGAACTTATAATAATGTGTACTGACGTCTTTCCGCCATTGAAACAATACCATCTAATGTTCATTCATGTGTATTTTGTGCTAGAACTAATTAAAGAGCCACAAAACGGTATTTATTGTATTTATTTATTGTTTGCCAACAGACAAGACAGAGCAGATTACTTTAGGTATGAAACAGAGTCTCAGAATTTTGTATTTTTTAAAAAAGTCATTATAACCTAATAAATACCTATTTTGTGGCTCTTTAATGTGTCGTGACAGATCGCTGTAGCACCTCAGTTCAAGCGGCATGTGAACCGTTCATCTTTTCCTCTTTACTAGTTACAGCATAAAGTAAACGTGAATGAACATCAAAATGTATATTGTTTCAACCACAGAAAGACGTCAATACACACTATTTCAAGTTCAAGTCCACCAATGTTATTCCACTCTCCTGGTTGGTTTGTTGGACAAAAAAAACGATAGATTCGGCACCCTGACTGGTCAGATCACCTGTCAATAAAACTTTCTGCGAAGGATCAATTGCAACTTACAAACGGACAAATTTATCAATACAAATACATTTAAACATATAAAATATAACTTTTGATAGAATTTACACAGTGTATCATAAATACTTATCAACTGGCAGTCAATTTTAAACATTGAAGATAATAGAAATAATGTATGTATTTATTTTGGTGGTCTCCCAAGCTGGTCTTTTGGCTGGTTTTAAAAGGATTTTAGTCACTTTTTAGCTGGTTAGACCGTCTTAAACCAGCTAAAATCAGCAAACCAGCATTTTATTTTTATTTATTTATTTTTTTCAGAAGGCAGTATATAGTACAGTGGAGGTCACAACTTTACATCCCCCACTGCAAAATGTTAATTACTTTACTAAATTAAGAGGGATCATACAAAATGCATGTTACCCTGTTCAAAAGTTTAAATCCCCTTGATTCTTAATACTGTGTTGTTACCAAAATGATACAAAACTGTCTAAATTTTGTTTACTTACTTTTTTTTTTTTTTTTTTTTAGTGATAGTCCCTTGTTTGTCCTGTTAAACTGCCTGTTGTTTTTAAGAAAAATCCTTCCGGTCCCACAGATTCTTTGGTTTTCCAGCATTTTTGTTTATTTGAACCCTTTCCAACAATGACTGTATGATTTGAGATCAATCTTTTCACACTGAGGACAACTGAGGGTCTCATATGCAAATATTACAGAAGGTTTAAACGCTCACTGATGCTCCAAAAGGAGAAAAAAAAACAAAAAAAAACAATGCATTAAGAGCCGGGGGGGTGTAAACTTTTGAACAGAATGAAAATGTGCACATTTTTCTTATTTTGCCTAAATATCATATTTTTCTCATTTAGTACTGCCCTTCAGATGCTACAGAAGATACTTACATGTTTCCCAGAAGACAAAAGAAGTTAAATTTACCCTGTTCTTCAGATTCAAAAAGTTTATACCCTCCAGCTCTTAATGTATTGTGTTTCCTTCTAGAGCATCAGTGAGTGTTTGAACCTTCTGTGATAGTTGTATATGAGTCCCTCAGTTGTCCTTAATGTGAAAGTATGGATCTCAAAATCATAGTCATAATTTGTGGGACAAACAAAGGACTCATGAACAACTAAACAAAAAAACAGCTGTGGATCATTCAGGTAACAACACAGTATTAAGAATCAAGCGTATGTAAACTTTTGAACAGGGTCATTTTTATAAATTCAACTATTATTTTCTCTTGTGGACTATATGTAAACATCTTCTATGTGAAATATCTTATTCAGGTCAGTAGTAAATAAACAATAACATGCATTTTGTATGATCCCTCTTATTTTGGTAAAACGTACCAAAAACAAACTTTTGACCTCAATTGTACATACTATATACTATTACATGCAACTTAATAAACCGTATTGCATTCCCATCTTTGTGTGTGGTTATTGAGTGTATATTTGAGGGAGGTCAAGGCAGGCCTGTGGTACGTGCAGTAGGAAATGACAGCGTCTCTGGAGACAGGCTTTAATGGGACATCACTCTGTCTGTAGGAGAACAGAGAGGCACAGCTGTTGCATACACACTCCAACACACTGCACAGGAAGCTGAGACCGTTGTTTCATAACTCATGGCCTTTTGGAGAGAAATGTGCCCTCTTTAAACATCTGTCTTACTTCAGATAAGTACATTAATGCAAATAGACTCTTTCACTCTGTGTGTGATTGTAGAAGTGTTCAGTAAATATTCACTTACTCTTATGTGCGCTTTTATAGTCTCTTTGTGGTGATGCAGCGATTCTAGGCGTCTGACCTTCGCGCTGATTGTTATTAGTGGGGCATTAGTACATGCCGCTGCAAGTTCTCTTTATATGCAAAAACCACCAGGGGATCGATTTCCATGCCAGCTGATTAACCCATGGGATGAGTGCGGTTTCCATAGAGACAGAAAAGTCAGTTGATCAAACGTGGCCGTTTTAATTGGAAGAAGCCTCTGGCTTGCGCTCGGCTGGGAGCTTGCTGATTGGTTAGTCAGTTGCTGTAAGGCACAGATGACAAACTATTGACCCAGGGAAATTGCTTCCTGTTCATCTGCCCTCAAGACTGGTCATAATCACCCTACACAGTTCATTAGCTGTCTGTAAAGGGTATTATCTGATCCTGGGGGGTGTCTTCATCTCATAGGAATATGTGGATACAGTGAGAGTCATTTTTTTTGTCTTCACAACAGGCTGGTCTCTTTGCTCATCCCTCTGTTCTCACCCGGACACATGGCCTTGTAGCATCCAGTCTCGTGATGGCCAGCTTTTGCTTCTTCTCTCACTATGAATTGGCCTCAGTCTGGTGATATGGAGGGGGTTGGGTGGAAATCTGTGTCCTGATTGTTGTCATATTGGTCAGTTTGTTAACCTGATTTTGCAAAATGTTGCAGAGTGTTCCAATTAAAAATAGTTGTGTCAGGATTTAAATGTTGGAATCTGGCTAGTTTAGCTCAAATCTAACGTCATGTCATTCCAGATATGTTTTTAAATGTTTTTCTATCATGTGTAGATTTTTTTCTATTCAGTTGTAATCAATGTGGACCTTTCAAGATTCAAAAAGGATACAAACGCATAATAAAATGTGTATAGCGTGAAAGCCTGTTTCCACCACAAAAAATAAATAAATATTAAATAAAATATGAAATAAAAATAAATAAATAAATATCAGATTTGCAAGATATAAACTTGTAATTCTCACTTTTTTTTTTCTCAGAACGAGTTTATATCTCGCAATTATGATTTTATAACATGCATTTACAAGTTTATATCACGCAATTCTGACTATTTAACTCGCAGTGGCGAGTTTATATCACACAGTTGTGAAAAAAATTCAGAATTGCAAGTTTATACCCTATAATTTTGACGTTATAACTCACAATTGCAAGTTTATATCACGCAATTCTGAAAAAAAGTCAGAATAGCGAGTTTAAATCCCGCAATTCTGACTTTATAACTCTCAATTACGAGTTTATATCACACAATTGTGAGGAAAAAAAGTTTATGCCCTGTAATTTTGACTTTATAACTCGCAATTGCAAGTTCATATCACACATTTCTAAGTAAAAAGTCAGAATGGCAAGTTTATATCACTCAGTTCTGAGAAAAAAAGTCAGAATTGCAAGTTTATATCCTGCAATTTTGACTATAACTTGCAAATGTATGTTTATATCTCTTAAATCTGACTTTATAGCTTGCAATTGCGAGTTTATATCATGCAATTCTGAGAAAAAAGTCAGAATTCCGAGTTTATTTCCCATAACTCTGACTTTAACTTGCAATTGCAAGTTTATATCCTGAAATTCTGACTTTATTTCTCAGAATTGGGAATTTATATCTCATAATTCTGAGAAAAGAAAATAAAAATAAAATTGTGAGATAAAAAGATGATGTACTCTTTATTCAGAGGTGGAAATGGGCTTCCATACCGTTCAACAGTTTGGGGTCCGTTTTTTTGAAAGACGTCTCTTATGTTCACCAAGGCTGCATTTTTTTTAAACAAAAATCTGTAATATTTTAAAATGTATATTGTGAAATATTATTACAATTGAAAATATCTGATTCTTATTTATTTCTGTGATGGCAAAGCTGAATTTTCAGCAGCCATTACTCCAAATCTTCAGTGTCGACTTTATGTAACCAATTGTGATTTACGGTCAGTCTGGTATAAGAAAACATTTCTAACTTGTTACATAATCCTTCAGAAGTCATTCTAATATGCTGATTTGGCACTCAAGAAACATATTTTATTATTAATGTTGAAAACATTTGTGTTGCTTAATAGTGTTGTGGAAACTGTGATAAATTGTGATTTTTGATGAATAGCAAGTTTAAAAGTATTTAAAAGGCATTTGAAATAGAAAACTTTTGTAAAATTATGAATGTCCTCACTGTCACTTTTGATGAATTGAATGTGTCCCTGCCGAACAAAAGTATCAATCTCATAAAAACTTTGGAACGGTAGTGTACGACTCAAATCTTCTGCCATCAGATCATTGTTTCACTGAAAAGGAATCATTCAGACTGCATTTGTAACCTGCATCACATGATTCATTAAAAAAAAATGTGACTCAAAAGAACAATTCATTCATGAATCTAAAATTGCTAGTTCTCTCATGAACTCATTATGAGGTTGGGCAAATGTCAAGATTTTTAGTGAACAGTGGTCCATTTCTTACATAAAGCTATCACATGGTTTCAGATGGAGGACTTGAAATAATGCATGATTTGGTTTCATTCACATTCATTATATAGAAAGAAGCTAGGATTGAACCATTTGTGTTCTAAAGAAATCTATATGGGTGAATAATGATGACACATTTTTGTTTTCGGGTTAACTATTCCTTTAAATTACCTAAAAGTGCCCCGAAGCAGACTGAGCTTCCTGTCACAGTGAGTGCAATGTAACAACAGACGACATGCGCCCCCGTGTCCAGCAAAGAGCCAGAACGCGGCATATGTCGAATGCGTCATTCTCCTCTAACGTGGCCAGAGACGCTGTGAAACTGTTGGTGTTTTATAAGATAATGGCCTCTTGATTGACACCTATGAAAGCTTTATTATTCTAACCGCTTCCTGCTGCAAATATTTCAGCTTTCTGTGCTACACAGAATGCCGACGATTTCCATGAGGGGTTACAAAGTACCGCAGTATTACAATGTTCTTTTTTTAGCACGCCCTCCTGGAGATGAGTTATTATCAAAGCTTCTGTCAGCAGAAAAACGTATAATAACAGAGCATCCACAAAATTCCTTATTGCATTACACCTGCTCCAGTGCAATTATTTATTCAGGAGATGCCGCTGGCGTTCGCATGAGAATCTTTTACCGGATGCGTTCTCAGCAGCAATCCAGCTGTGCTTTTCCACAAGATCCCGCCCTCTCTGTGACCCCTTGGGAGGAAAGTCTTTACGGTATAGATGTCTGTAACTATAAAGTAACTTTAAGCCAAATATCTGTAGGTGTTGTTTTTTTTCCCACACTCTTTTCCTTTTCTGACCCTTGGCAGCCAGATGATGTGAACTTAGAAGCACAGATTGTAAATGCACACAACTGTAGATATATGGGGCTGTATACTGAAGGATCCAGATGGACAGATCTTACACATGATCTGGTGATCTTCATCCATAATGACTCTGGCAAAAAAGTGACCAATGGCTTGCCCAAAGTGTGCTGCCAAGGACCACAGTTGCTCATCTCGATCTGGGCTGTAGGCCTTTCCAAACACATTCCCCCATCAAATGGCTTTTCCAGTGCCTTATTTTATATGGCATGAAACACACAATCCTAACATTCCTTGCGAAGGAATCGCTTCCTTTTTTAAATTTTCACTCTAACATTTCAGCGAGAATGGGTCCCATATTACCTAAACAATATTTTTATGAGCAGTGCTTGATTTAGGTACACTCTGAAAAATGCTGGGTTATTTTTTTAACCCAAGTACTGGGTTCAGCCTGTTGGGCCATTTTATTGGGTTATGTTTAATTTTTTTTTACCCAGGTGCTGGGTAGTTTTTCTGTAACTAAGTTGCTGGTCATTTTTAACACTGGGTTATTTTTTTCTACCCAACCACTGGGTTGAGCCTGTCTCTGACAAAACAACCCAGCTGCTGAGTTACAGTCGGTCAGAGTGCTGGTTTTTTGAGTTCTCTACAGGAGAGACTGGTTCTTAGCGCCGGCAATTTGCACCTCTTTAGTGAAATATAGGTTTGTATAGATTTTATTTAATTTATAAAGTTTTTACTGTGCTGTAAAATGTATTATTTTGCGCAACGCAACATAGGGACGAGATGCCAGTCAGCTGCGTCAGCAGCGGTTGTTTTGCAGGATGGAAAAGCCTTTTGTCTTGCACAAAATAAATTGATTTTATTCATTATTGTACTGAGTTTTAATCTTAAAATATGTTTTCTAATGTCAGTACTATGTGTTTATGGGCAGTTTTTGGAGTCAGCCATGCATCTTTCAGCTACGAGTGATACGCGAGTCCGTGGTCTGAAGTTCGCAGTTAACCCGGTGAACAGCAGCCCTTCACCGTCTTAGATTTCGGCGACACACCGGCATGAGAATTAGCGATATTTCAGTAAAAAGCGATGACAGAGAATGGTTGAATACACTAAAATTAAAATTCTACTTTTGAATGTTACATTTTTAATGTCTAAAATGCTTGTTAAACGGGTTTAAATGTATGTGATATTGTAAACTACTGTATGCTGTATTCAACCAAATAAATTCAATTTGTCTTGTATTTTGTCCATGTGTTCTTGCTTAATAATGAACGTTCATGTTTTGATTATTGCCAGGGTGACCACCTGGCAGTAGGGCTGTTGCGGGACATTGATGTGATTTTGCGGGACAATGCGGGACACGTGTGAGATTGATACATTTTGTACTGTTATGTTATACTGATTACATCCATTGTCATATGTGCTAATCTGTCTTTCTGAGCGTGCACATGCAAGCGACAGAAAGCGCGTTTTTTAATGAGAGTAAAGAGAATCCACCTGCGAGAGAAGAGATTTGAGCTTACGCATTTTGATATATCATCGAATATCGTGTTTTTCCGTGTGCGCTCAACCAATTCCGTCGGTGGTTCTCGATCACTTGATGAGGTCCGCAAATCCTTTGCACAGAAACTATGCCGCAAAAAGAATGAATAAAAAGCTATTTTTTAAAAGGCAAAAGAACGCATGGATGTTTTCTTAATATGATCGTTAAAAACCAACAGACTGATAAAAATGCGGGACATTTTCTCAATATGCGACGTGCGGGACAAGGGGTGAAAATGTTGTGCGGTACAATGCAAAGCGGGACAGGTGGTCACCCTAATTATTGCTGTTGCCTCTAGTACTTTTGTGTGTTTTTAGAAGTTCCAGTCCATTTTAAACCAGCAATATAAGAAGTTGACTTAAATAAAATAACCCTGCATTTTTCGTAAAAAAAAACCCAGCATGTGTTCTGTCCAATATTTACGCCGGGTTGCCAAATAACCCAAGTTGGGTTGTTTTTAACCCAGCATTTTTAGAGTGTATTTTATATATATTTAGAAGGTTAGATATTTGATTGATCGATGATAGACGATGAAAGGAGAACCAAAATTCCTTTGTCGAGAGTTGTGGGCAACCACCCAAAAAAGTCTCGCTAAACACCACTGATCACCTTAGCAAATGCATGCCAACACTTATTAGCAAAAATCCATTTTTGTGGTTTCTATCTCTCTTCATCTACGTTATACTCCCTCAAATGGAATGAAATACAGCCATTAGAGCAAATCATTGCACAAACTATCTTCAGATCACAGTTGCTATAGTTACTCTGGAGTGCGTTTTAAGGATCTAGATAAAGTTCTTGGTGCTTGTTTCTCAGACACAAATGCATGCTGGTGCTCACATGCATTTTAGCAGATGCTTAAGATGTGTTCATGCTGAGAGACTCATACGTGCTACTGGAAACCAGTGATCCATTGTCTTCATTAGATTGCGAATGCAGAATTTATCATCGCATAGAAAAGTGGGTTGCTGTGGGTTCTATAGTTTTTTTTAGTCTATAATGCTTATGTAACCGATTGTGATTTATAGTCAGTCATCTGTAAGTTTGACTACAAGTATCTGAGCATTTCAGGATTGCACATGTCAAGATGTTCTGTACAATGTGCTCTCTGGTACTACAGTGTGTGCAGAGTATGCTTCCTTCTCGAATCTAATCACACGCTTTCTCCGTTTTCCCGCAGGCAACAATCACCGGAGCCAACAAGTGTTCAGGTAGGACTCATTTGTCATTTTTGGTACTGAGAACTGTGCGAGACTTGATTTTGAATAATCTGCTTGTGTTTTTACAGCTTTCTGAGAAGTGTATTGACATATTTGAGGTTATTGTGGTAGGTCTTTTTCAGTTGAATCTAGTTTAAAAAGATATGTTAGGAATGTCTTCTTATGATAGCCATATATATATATTTTTTCATTTTACTGAGACACATGCAAAGAGCTTAGAGCAAATATTTGACTCACTGGCCTAATAAGGGTGTGGATTATGATTTGGAAGGGAGTAAATTATTTAGCATTAGATGCTGGTAAATGAGGAAGTGACCACAATAGGATTCATATAATAGCATGCAGATAATGCTACGCTTTTAATGATTGTTTCTGAGAAATTTAAAAGGAAAATAAATGATAAAACAACAAAATAATAAATAAAATGTATTATTATTATTATCAGGGATATATGGTTCATGGTTTCCCACATTTTTAAATTTAATTTAATTTTAAATCTTAAAGGTAAATATTTTAAGTGAAAAAGGTTCTGCTGATAAAACGTTTGTGAATCTCTTTTATAGATAATACTTAAAAAACAGTTCTAAAAAAATCTATTTTATATTTTTACATTAACAATGTAATCAATATTTTAATTAAGCTAAGTATAAATCTCATCAGCTTAGAGTTTTTAAATATTTTACATTTATTCCAAAATAATAACTCAAGGCAGTAACAATTTAAACAATTGTTACTGTTACGTTATTGTTACTGTTACTGTTATTGTTACGGTCCAGATTGTCATCCGAGATGTTCATGTCTTTCTTTCTTCAGTCATAAAGAAATTATGTTTTTTGAGGAAAACATTTCAGGATTTTTCTCCATATAATGGACTGATACGGTGCCCCGAGTTTGAACTTCCAAAATGCAGTTTAAATGCGGCTTCAAACGATCCCAAATGCGGTAGTAAACAATCCCAGCCGAGGAAGAAGGGCCTTATCTAGCGTAATGATCAGTTATTTACATTTAAAAAATACAATTTAAATACTTTTTAATCTCAAACGCTCGTCTTGTTTTACTCTCCCTGAACTCTGTGTATTCTGGCTCAAGACAGTTAGGGTATGTCGAAAAACTACAATCGTATTTTCTCCCTCAACTTCAAAAATCATTTCAAAATCATCCTACATCGCTGCAGAAGTACTGAACCAGTCTATGCAAAGTGAACATGCAAAGATCAAACACCCCTGACAAAAAAAGGTAAAAGAGCGATATAGGATGATTTTGAAATTGAGGGAGAACATGAGATGAGAGTTTTTCGACATACCCTAACCGTCATGAACCGGCAAAAAAAGAGTTCAGGGAGAGTAAGACAAGACGAGCGTTTGACATTAAAAGGTATATAAATTATATTATTTTTATTAAAATAACCGATCGTTACGCTAGATAAGACCCTTCTTCCTCTGCTGGGATTGTTTACAACCACATTTGGGATCGTTTGAAGCCGCATTTAAACTGCATTTTCAAAGTTCATTCTCGGGGCACCATATCAGTCCATTATATGGAGAAAAATGCTGAAATGTTTTCCTCAAAAAACATAATTTCTTCATGACTGATGAAAGAAAGACATCAACATCTTGGATGACAAGAAGGTGAGTACATTATCTGTAAATCTTTGTTCTGGAACTCCTTTAACTATTGTTAAATTTATTGAGTCATCAGTCATCAAAGTCTTATTCTGATGTAACAAAGTGGTTAAATCTACGTGTGTGAGTTGTTTATTATTTTAGACTATTTTAAAATAGTCTTCCCATTAACAAAAGTACGTTGTTTATTCAGACTGATTCGTGAATGCAGAAGGCACACAAACACAAGAGGCAGGATTTATTGCATGAACTAATCACAACTGAACATAACCACCGTCATATCCAATCATATCGCAATGGAGGCATTGCCTCTTCTCACGTGATTTTCCCTCATTCATTCTCAATTACTCCTCACCAAACCCATCGAATGCTTTAGGGAGTCTGTTAAAACTCAAATGGGTTGGACAATGTTTTTTTTTACACTCTTTTACACTCTCAAAAATAAAGGCTCTTTAAAAGGTTCTTCACAGTGATGCCATAGAAGAACCATTTTTGGTTCCACAAAGAACCATTCTGTATCTTTTTACAATCTGAAGAACCTTTTGTGAAACAGGTTCTTTATGGAACCATTTAGACATAAAAGTTTCTCCTATGGTATCGTGAACCACTTTTATTTTTAAGAGTATAAAAAAACTAGTGACAAACTAGTGAACACTTTTTATTGTTGAAGTATTTTGTAATATTGGAATTGTTTTATTTTTGTACTACAAATTGTTTTCATTCAATATTTTGAGGAGGCACTGCCTCCCTTGCCTGCTTGAAGAAAATGCCCCTGATTTATTATTTATACTTGCTGATATGATTATTTATGTCCCCCTCAGTATTCAAATGAAACCTACACTACTGAAACCAGTGTTTATGAGATGTTCTGCACTGTTAAACAGGCATTATTAGTTTGAGAATCAGTTAATATGTTAATGCCTACGCTTCAGTCACATTTGCATAGTTTCTCGAGTTGCACAATTGGCTTTTTCATCTCGTGCAAACCTACATAACTTCTGCTGGTATGCATTAACTATGTATTTTAAGAGTAGGATGATAGTATTTGCATTGAAAATAAAAGCTAAAGACTGAATAATTCCAACATAAAGACTTTGGATACATTCAGAATGAATGTCAAACTTCATGGACTTGGGTGGCTTTCGTTCTGCTGTTTCTTATCAGAGAGTTTGAGCAAGTGGAGAGGAAAGACTCACCCTTCAGAGAGGCAGCTGTGCTGTCCATCTCCCCTCACACAAAAGATCAGAAGCACTGCCCTGGCCTCAGTCTCCACTGGGATGCCAGCCATTTGATTGTTATCTGTCTATTCAGCTTGTGGAGGTGGGGCCCACCATCACACATCATCCTGGACCAGGACTCTGTTTAATCTGGCTTGGCTTTTTGGATCGCTGTCAAATGAAACTAGCCTACATGTTTGGGTTACTGAGTGAAATGTCCAAGAGCCATTTGTTCTGAAGGAGCCTCAGGCTGAGTTCACTGCGGCAGCGCATGACAGGATTGTGCGTCGGCGCGTGTATGCCACCTTGTGGCTGTTCATTCACAAAACCGTGGACAAAGAGCTCTAAAACTTAGGGACGATTGTGAGTTTGTTCCATGACGTCATCTGGATCTGAGATTATCAGTTCAGTTATTTCACAGAATTTAAATATATTAACAATCTAACTCACGATCTGGAACCAAAATGAACAAGGTTTCAGATTTTTCTCATTAAGCTGATTTGGCTCGCTGACTCTGTAAAGTGCAAAGGTCTTTTGGAAAACCATCCAACATCGAAATGTTATTCTTCTCTCCTCCCCCATTCTTTCTCTACGGCTCTATCCATTTCTGTGTCCAGCCTCTGCAGTGAGGTGCATCTGGTCGATGAAGGCGACTCATCATTGTGATGTATAATGGCTCCTGCGCTGAGTGCTATGTTGGGGTCAGGGGCCGTGGGGTCAGAGGTCGCGGGGGCGGCGGCGCTGGCTAAAGGGGAGCTGGCACTTGTAGGCACGTTCACTGCACTCACGGCTTTCCTGCTGCTCTCTGTTCTGCTGCTCCTGTGTGCAAGCTGCCAGGGGTGAGTATCACGAAAACAAACTCAAGGCATTTTTATTAAGTCTATTTTTTTTTAAGAAATCGTATAATTGTTGTTTTAAACCTATAGGGCAGACTTGTAATAGCTGATACCAATATAAACAGAATTATGACAAAAAAGTTCCTAAAGTTCCACAAAAATTGGAATGCCATTAATCACAAAATTCAACACTCTTTCCTCATCCTTGTTATTACATATTTTGTCTAATTTAATTACGTTTTTTAAATCGTTAAGCTACGGTTGGGCGATATACCAGTAGACTTGATTAACCGGTAGCAATTTGTCAACCAGTAGAGACTTTGGACTATCGTCTCTATCACGGTTACATGCTTAAGTGACACTGCTGTGCTACGTGGTCACAAAAACGTATCGTTTGCACACGTTTTTAAGCATTGCGGTTTGAAAACAAGTCATTTTAAGTTGTTAAATTGCAATCAGCAGCAAAAAGGACAGCGTGCGCTGTCTGAGAGACTGAGGTGTGTGCACATGAAGACGGTGCTCAGAGTTATTTTTGCTAAATTATAGGCCATAAACTGTAAATGCACACACTTGTATGTGTCAAAATGGCCCTCTTTACAAGTATCCTCATAAACAGTAATTTAGGTCTTAGGTGAAAGCACTTAAGCTGAGAATGAAAACACGTATATAGCAGTATATTGGATCTGGGCAGCTCTTAAAGTGACAGCAGTCTAATATTCCTGCTGTTTGTCATTTATGTTAATCAAACAACAAAAGAGAGAAAATCTCTTTTGATTTGATTAAATCACTTTTGTAACTTTAATAAGAAGATACATTTGATTACTTTATATAATGTATGTAGCATTTCTTATTTATACTGTTTTTTTTGTCCTATTGCTTGTAATTAGTTTGTTATTCTTTTACAATCACTGACTGTTTACTTGTCTTCAGTGAGCTTGAGTCTTTTTTTTTATTTAGACTAGTATTAGTTTTCTGTGATACTGACACTGGTGACAAAAATTATGACATTTCTATTTCTATCAAACATTTTATATCATAAAGACCTTATTTAAAGAAAAAATAACTAAATTGTGATATATATTGTTACTGTGAAATCAAATTATTTGTATATGTGACCCTGGACTACAAAAGTAGTCTACAGTCTTAAGTCACTGTGGTATATTTGTAGCAACAGCCAAAAATACATTGTATGGGTCAACATGATCTATTTTTCTTTTATGCCAAAAATCATTAGTATATTAAGTAAAGATCATGTTCCATAAATATATTTTGTTACATTCCTACCATAAATATATCAAAATAAAATTTTTGATTAGTAATATGCATTGCTAAGAAGTTCATTTGGACAACTTTAAAGGTGATTTTCTCAATATTTAGATTTTTTTGCACCCTCAGATTCCAGATTTTCAAATAGTTTTATCTCGGTCAAATATTGTCCTATTATAACACATTTTTAACACATTTTTACCATATATCCATTTTGCTGGATTCCACAGATTTTTTTCTCCCTAAATTGGCATGGAAAATATAAAAAAGTCGATCACCTGAACCTGTAAATGAGATTTCGAAAATTATTTAAATTAAATTAAAATATAATTAATATTTACTCAAAATTGAATAAATAATTTGAAAACAAAAAGTGAACTTTGAATACCAACTGTTACTATTAAAAAACAGTAGGGTACAATGGGGCTAAAGTTCTATGCCTAAAATGTATAATTGCAGAAAAAATATAAATATATATAAAATAAAATAATAAACCTGGGCTTCCATACCACCTCAGCAGTGCCACAGACTGATCACCTCCATGCCACGCCGAATTGAGGCAGTAATTAAAGCAAAAGGAGCCCCTACCAAGTATTGAGTACATGTTTTTTTTTTATTGGTCTTATGAAGTATTCTAATTTGTTGAGATGTGAATTGGTGGTTTTTTGTTAAATGTGAGCCAAAATCATCACAATTAAAAGAACCAAAGACTTAAACTACTTCAGTCTGTGTGCACTGAATTTATTGAATATATGAGTTTCACAATTTGAATTATTGAATTACTGAAATAAATTAACTTTTCCACGACATTCTAATTTATTGAGATGCACCTGTTTAAGATCAAGTAAGCACAGAAACAACTTTGCACTGCTGACCACGATTGCGTCAAGCATCAGCCAAATTTGCATGTGCATCTTGAAATGCGAATGTTTTAGGAAGTGCCATCTAGTGGTTTAGAAGAAAATATCAAAGGCGCCGTTAGCCCCACTGTACCCTACTAGTATTTAATTTTTTTTATTTCAGTTCTTATGTTTTGAGATTTTCAGTTACCTCAAAATAATAAAATAAAAATGGCAAATAACAACAAATATATCAGTTTTTCACTAATATTTAGTTGGCCTACATGTCATGGAATTAATTCATTTGCCAAGCATTTCTTGACAAGATCAGTTGTAATTTTCATTAATAAAAATAATATTTTTATTTAACTTACATAAATATTTTCTTAATAAATATTTTTTCAGTTTTAACACATAACCATCTGAAAACTCCTTTGAAGCAGATAAAGCTTAATCCTGATTCAGTACTATATTAAATGTGATTTTAAATGCTTTGTTGTCTAGAACGAGGCTTAGTTTGTGTCTTGGAATATGATATTAAATATTGCCATACAAAGACAAAGCAACAGACAATAGATTTAGAGCATACAGCCAAATCTACACACGTAATCAAAAATTCTCATTAATTCTCTCTCTGACTCCACAGGCAGAAAAAAGGGGGGCCGCCAGGAGACCATGAAAACCTGATGAATGGGGTAAGCATGTGCTTCAGTGATGCTTTCCATCGAAAAGATTTAAGCCTGTGCTGCCTCATTGTGGCCAGTCCTCGTTTTTCATTTCAAAAGCCATTTTTAATCACAGACAGTCCCAAGACTACACAAACCATCTTTAGACTGTTTTAGTCATGAGAATGTGTGACCGCTGTGCTCGGGGGCCTGGTAAAGACGGGAGAACAGAGAAGAGAATGGCCGGTCATTGTTAGGCCCAGGGTTTGTGGGAGGAAAGCATGAAGCAGACAGATTAACATTTTTGTTTGGCCGCAGGGAGATGAGAAACTTCATGCATGAGTTGCCTTTCTCTCTAGGTCTGCTGCATCTGAGTGGGTGTTTTCTGTGAAATTATCATCCAAGGACAGAGTTCAAGAGTTCAGGAGATGTTTAGCAGACAGGAGATTAGTGTGACCTACTGAGGGCATAATTGAGTGCTAAAACATACACACACACATGCATGTACACATAAACAGCTGCATAGGCAGGGTCTGTGGGACTGTTTTATGCATGAATCGTTCATTGTAACTGTCATTAAATGAGGGGGCCCGCCAGCATGTGTTCGTGGCTTGTTGACTGACTGTAAAGGCTTGTGGAGCACATACATACAATACACACAGATCATGAGGCCACCACACAGCCAGATGTTGATTTTATGTTTATTATGTTCATCAGGTTCCGTTTACCTCAGTTTTATCGTTAGCTACGCATGCTGCATTTGCATGCTGCGCACTACAGTAACCGCAGCATCAGAGCTATAAAACTGTGGCCTTTATGCAAATGCTGTTAATAACAGTCACTGGTTATGCATACAGCACGACAGAAACTGTTTTATCAAGGGCTCTTGATATTTTGAGGTTTGCAACTCATTTTGAGTAACTGAATGACTTGTAGGTTATATTAAGAATAACAACACATTTTACTACTTAGATTTATTTGTTATTGACTGTACAAGAACTTTAACAAATCATTTGGGCACAGGGGTGTAGTGGTGAAAAAGAGGTAGGTACCACTATAAAACTCAGCCGGCATCTTGCCATGTATCGGAAAAGAGATAAACCACCACTACTTTGAATGTTAAATATCTGAGTGCAAAAGATTGCACTGCCTCAAACTGCCTCTGAAAAGAAATGCATGTTTGTTTTAATCAGAACAGTTGATTGAAGTTTAAGTATTACAAATGTTCCTGTTAAAATGGTCAATGTACAGTACATTACGCTACCATTCAAAAGTTTGGGGTCAGTTTTTTTCTTTTTACATTTAGTTTTTGGGGTTCAACTGAACTTCCTATTAATTTCGAACTATAAAAATGTATAACTGTCTCCACAAAAATATGAAGCCAGTGACACAGTGTTTTCAACACTGATAATAACAAAAGATGTCAGCTTAACACAAAATAAGCATATTATAATGATTTCTAATGGATCGGTAATGATGCTGAAAATTCAGCTTTGCATCACAGGAATGAATTAGATTCTAAAATGTATTAAAATAGAAAAGTTATTTAGAATTGTAATGTTTTACCTATTACTGTTTTGCTGTATTTTTGATTAATTAAATGCAGCCTTAGTGAGCATAAGAGATTTCTTTCAAAAACTTTTAAAAAACTTTTCCTTTAAATGGAAAAATGTTTTGCAGTTTATAGTTTCATAAAAAACAGTTTTCTTATGCTCATCAAGGCTATCTATTTGATCGAAAATACAGAAAAAATATAATTTTCAAATTTGTTAAATATTATTGCATATATTATATTTTAATATACTTTAAAATATAAATATATTTAAATATAATTTATTCCTATGAGGCATTGAATTCTCAGCATCATTACTCCAGTCTTCAGTGTCACATGATCCTTCAGAAATTATTCTAATATGCTGATTTATAATCAGTTTTGGAACAGTTGTGCTTCTTAATATTTTTTGGGACCTGTGATACGTCTTATAAAAATGTAAAAAAAAAACAAACAAAAAAACTGTTTATTCAAAATAGAAATTTTATGTTACAATATACACTACTATTCAAAAGTTTGGGGTCAGCACACTTTTTCTTTCTTTGGTTTTTTTTTTTTTTTTTTACTTTTATTCAGCAAGGATGTGTTAAATGGATAAAAGGGACTATGACTTATATTGTTAGAAATCATTTCTATTTTGAATAAATGCTGTTCTTTTTAACTTCATAAGAACTAAAGAAAAAAAGTATCACAGGTTCCAAAAAAAATATTAAGCAGCACAACAGTTTCAACACTGATAATAAATCAGCATATTAGAATGATTTCTGAAAGCTCATGTGACACTGAAGACTGGCGTAATTGCTGATGAAAATTCAGCACTGCGTCACAGATATAAATAATTTTTTGAAGTATATTAAAGTTGGAAAACAATATTAGAAATTGCAGTACTATTTCACAATATTACTGTTTGTTCTATATCTTTGATCAAATAAATACAGCCTTGATGAGCATAAAAGACTTGATTAAAAAACATTAAAAATCTTACTGATTACAAACTTTTGAAAGGCAGTGTAGGTCACATTGTAGCCAATATTTGTTACAGTATATTTTAAGCTCAAAAGAAGCTCCATATTTATATATAGTTGTAGTCTAGTTATCTATGAAAATTGAGCTTGAAATCTGAAAATTACCAGCTTTCGTGAGAACATGTGTGTCTGTGACCTCAAGGTTTGAGACCCTCTGTATTATATAAAGTCAGTATTAACGACTGTGAAATGATTACGCAAATGCCTGACATTATCTCTCTGTAACACTGTAAACCTCTGTAGTTTTGATGGATATCCAAAGGCTGACCTTTGCATGATAATGTACATCTTGCCTGTCAATATATTGAGGAGGGCTTCGTTTAAATGGCGGTGTCTGTCAGTGCCTGACAGGTTAAATGGGGTCTTTGTCTTGCTGTGACAATCTGAGTGGCTCTCAGCTTTAACCTCCTGTATCTGAAGGACTTTATTACCCTGGCAACAGGCGTTTCAATGCCTTGCCACTAGGTGGTCCCACAGTGCCACTGCATGGTGTATTCGCTGTGGTTTGAAGATGCAAACAAAGAGCTCAAATCCAAGCGTCTTTGTCTCCGGTCTCTTTACAGCAGGGGTTTTTAACCTTGGTCCATGACCCATTTGTTAAATTTAAATTCTTGCACCCTTACCAGTGTCACAGAATCAAGCCTTGCATGTCTCACAAATTATCAATTACATTATACGGAAATGAAGAGATTTCACATTCAGTCAATTTTATCATTATTGACTTCATAACCATAACAAAGTCTGGTATGTATCTCAACTCATCCCCTTTATCTATGACAACCCTGTGTGTTGCAGTCTAACAGGCGATTGCATCACTAAATAGTATTTAGTTCACATATAGGTCATAGGTAACATTTTCTATCCTGTTTCTCCTCAGGTGTCAGAAAAGGAAGTATGTAGCCAGTCAGTAGAGAGCCATGGCACTGACTTGGCGGTTAGCACCTCTCATAATGGGCCTCTTACCAGTGGTACAGGTAACAGTTCTACAGCAACATCTCACTGACACTGTTTGGAACCAACTACAACAGATTTTCACATTCTTAATCTTTGTCATCAGTACTATCAGACACAATGGACACAAGTCCCCAGCCTTCCGAAGACATGCTGTCCAGCCAATCAGAGATCAGATCCTCTAAGTATCACCAGGACCGTGAATTACCCAGCATTCCACCCACCGATACCCTCAAAGCAGCCATTGATGCTCAAGTTCCCTCAGGAGAAGGCACGTACGAGGTGGTGAAGGACAGCGCCTCCCGTGATGTCAGTGTCGAGGATTGCCTATACGAGACGGTGAAGGAACTCAAGGACATTGGCCTCCCCAACGGTACGCTAAGCCCAGAGGAACCACCTGCACCTCTTCTTAATGGCCACCCGAGCCCTGCTACACCAGACTACAACATGCTGCCCAATGGTGTGGAGTATGCCTCCGTCAACCTCAGCAAGAAGAGCCGCTACAGCACTGACATGGAGGCCCGGCGCTCGGCCGCCATTGTGAATTTCGAAGAGCCTGAGGACGAAAAACCACCTCCGGTACCAGACAAAGTACTGGATGAGAATGAAAACCAGCAGATTCTGAATGGACAGGTGGGGCTACCAAACTCTCTTTCTTATAAAAGCACCATTGTTGTCCTGTAGAGTAACTGTACAGTTCCTTGCATGAAACTACTTTATCACAAGCCATAACGTACCTGCACTTGTCTTGCCTTTCAGAAGGTGGACTGGAATTTCTCGATAGTCTAGCAATACTAGTGAACAGAGGTGTCCAAACTCGGTCCTGGAGGGCCGGTGACCGAGTTTGGGCACCTCTGCTTTAGAAGGATGATTATCACTTAATTTAAGTACCATCTTAGCAAAGTTGGTATCCCTAGTACCTTAGGGGTAGTGCAGGAGTGTCCGATCCTCTTCCTGGATGGCACCTTCCTGCTTGGTTTAGCTCCAGCACACCTGCTTGGAAGTTTCTTGTCACTGCAACCAAAACTGTACAATGTAAGGCTGATGATACAACCGTAAATTTTTGAGCAGTTTTGCCAAATGATATTCCTTGGGCACTCTGCCATTACGAATGGGCAACAAATTTCTATCTGGATTGGTTGTGGGCCCAACCCCAATTAAACACATCTGAACCAGCTAATCCAGAACCAGCCAGTTAATGGCAATATTGCCCAGCAGCATTGCTCACAAAGTTGCCCTATGTATCATCAGCCTAAGAATAGGTACTACATTTGTGACATCCGGACGTACTATCAACACTTCAGTTGAGTCACTTCCCCAACTTTTATGAATCCTTTCTCATGGCCTCATGGGATAGTATTCCCTTGTATCCATTGGATGCACACTTTAGAATCTTGCCAGAAGTAGTAGGTCATCCAGGTATGTTTCATATACTATTTTGTGCCATAAATCACTTTTCTCCTACTACAGTATATGGTAGGGAATAGGGGTGTTGCAATATATTGGTACTAATCATTGGTGATTTTTTTTCCCCTCCAAAATTTCTGATATCATGATAATGCTAGTAGGGAAATATTTCATGTTTGGATGTAATAAGTAATCTTAAAAATCTTGAATGGCTGGCTCAGGTGTGTTTACTTAGGGTTGGAACTAAGAACTAATGGCCTTCCTGGAGCATGATTGGAAATCCCTGCAGTAGCATGTAACTCTCATAGTAAATAAACATGGCTATCATCCAGTACCATTTTCGTACCACTTCAGAGTACCATCATATTATAATTTGATACATTTACCCTGGTACCACCACAGTACTGTTCTGTAAGGTTCATTAAAGGGATAGTCCACCCAAAAATGAAAATTCTATCATTAATTACTCACCCTCATGTTGTTCAAAACCCATAAGACCTTTGTTCATCTTCAGAACACAAATTAAGATATTTTTGATATAATCTGAGAGCTTTCATGACCCTCCATAGACAGCAATGCAACTGACACATTAAAGGCTCAGAAAGGTGGGAAGGACCTCAATAAAATAGTCCATGTGACATCAGTGGTTCAACCATAATTTTATGTAGCTACGAGAATACTTTTTGTGTGCAAAGAAAACAATAACAACTTTATTCAACAATTTCTTCTCTTTTGAGTTAAGCCTGGTTCAGACTACACATTTTTTTTTCATTTATTTCATTTTTTTCTGATTAAGTGTTTTTGACTTATAAAATCTTGTCACATTGTGAACAAGAAACATGTCAGACTACACGTTTTTACCCAACCATTCATCGCTTGGTGTCTTAACGGTGTGCGTGCTGTTATCGATACGGCGGGACAAAACATTGGCTAGCAAACAGTGCGTTTTGCTCATCAGAAAAGCCCAAAAAAGAAAGAAAACCTGACAGTGGACACAAATCTGGATTGCGTGCAGAAGATATATGTACTGTCAGAGAAGTGAGGTAAAATTGTTTTTATTTGACCTTTTTTTTCACTCTGTCGCAGTATTTTCTTGAGGAAACTTAAATGCAGAAGTGATATTTCCATAGCGCCATGAACATTTCCTCCATTGTAAAATTCCACCTTGTGTCGTGGCACTTTCATGAACTCGCTTTGAAGACTGACACAGAAAATAAATTGTTGAACAAAGTCGTTACTTGTTATCTTTGCGCTCAAAAAGTATTCTCGTAGCTTCATAAAATTAGGGTTGAACCACTGATGTCAAATGGACTATTTTGACGATGTCCTTACTACCTTTCTGGGCCCTAAACTTGATAGTACCATTGCTGTCTATGCAGGGTCAAAAAGCTCTCAGATTTCATCAAAAAGATCTTAATTTGTGTTCCAAAGATGAACGAAGGTCTTACAGGGTTTGGAATGACATGAGGGTGAGTAATTAATGACAGAATTTTCATTTTTAGGTGAACTATCCCTTTAATAAATCATCACTTCCTTGAGCAGGAGCTACTCCATCTCACACAGAATGATGCGACCCTTTGACGTGTATAATTGGGAACAAAGAAATATAATCTCAGAAACAAACCACAAAGAACTACACTAACATTCTCCAGTGTCAGCTAAACTTAGAGACTGCAGGAGAATAATAGGAACAGTGTGTTTCCAGTTTAATTACAATCTTTTAGGATATGTGCTCTGGTTGACGGTGATATACGTACGTGCGCCTGTAGCATACAAATGAAGCCATCTGTAGAGGAGGGCAGACAGGCTGCTGTTGCGCCCGCAGTCAGCGTCTGTATACGGTGTGAGCATCCACTACAGCCACACGTTACTGTCACCAGTCGAGGACGCCCTGCACCTCCTTTGTTCATCACTGCTTCTTGCACTCTCGCTCTGTCAGTCTCTCTCTCTTGCTCTAATGTTCGCTCTCTCTCCTTTTGTTGTTCTCATTTGCTGTTTTTTGCCCTGTATTTCTGCTTCCTTTGTCCTTGTACTCAAGATCAATTATATGTCTTTTCCACCAAAAACGATGTTAGATTTCATGCTCGGCCTGTCGAGATCTAGAACTGCCCAATGATTCTGCAGACTTGAAAGATGCATTTTGACGCAATGGACTATGTTACCTATATAACTTGCACCAGCACTGGCACTCTCGCAGTGGTCCTACATCAGATGGTGAGTCACGTACTTGCACCCTTTGGGGTAAAGTGTCTCCTACCACTCTGATGGTTTAAACTTGACACCTATCAATCCAAATCCCATTCGCGCTGGCCTGATGTAGATGTGTAATGCGGCAGCAGTGATTCACCTTATCAGTCACATGTTTGCGTGTAACATATGCGCATGGGGATCAGTCGGTTCCAGCTGTCCAATGTCTGACAGCTTACTCTCATGATGAATGAGACGGCAGAGCATGTGTTTACAGGTACATCAGTCTGTATTTGAGCAAGAGAATCATTCCGATAAAGCTTGGACCTCCGACATGACAAGCGCATGCTGTAACACATGCACGCACATTGGACACATTGCCTCATTAGTTCATGATGTGGACCGCACTGTATGTTTGGTTATTTGAGCGAAGCACGCAAGCCTGGCTTGAGCGGAGTGCCATGTGTGTCATTATGCATTGGTGCCACTGTCACTACGCTAGCGTGATGGACTGAGGGCAGCTGTCTTTGATAAACTGTGATTTCAGCACATCAACACTCAAAAGTATGCTGCTGAAGGGAAGGACTTTTATTGTTAGAACTGATGCCTTGTCAAAGATGCGTGGGCACATGCTGACAACTGTGTAAAAGCAAATACTAATCGACACCATTGAGAGCAACGCTACAGGCCGTTGTCTTACGCCCAGGCCATACTGTCAGCATCCTGTCACAGTCAGAGTATGATCTAATGTGAACTTCACAGGGTATTCAGCCAATAGGGTATTGAAGGGAATGTAAGTGTTCAGTATGAAGGACACTGTAAAATGGATATTTATAGGAGAAGTGCACACCAACTATTGCATTTCAACTCAGTATTATGCAAAATTTGGCTAAAATAAATGACGTTTTTATTCAGGTTGGTCCACTTCAGGTCTCTACGGAGGTATATGTGCATTTGCGTTGCACTTTCTCTCGCATATTGCAGATTTACAATGACACTAATCCATTCAAGTCCCACAAAAGAAGAGAGGATAATGCAGATATGTGGAATGGGTTCAGCATTGCAGCTGGAATTGCTTTCCAGTTCAGTCCTGTCTCAGCATATTAAAGAGAAGTTAGACTAAAAGTGGACTCTGGAGTGACCAAGCATCTTGTGAACATAAAGAATCAAAAAGGCTAAGCTCAGCTTTGCTGAGGAGAAAGTTGTGTGGACAGAGCAGAACTATTCCAAAGTTCACTTTTGTGATGAGAGCAAGTTTTTAATTTATTTGGGTCTGATGGGAAACATTTTGCTGGGTGTCAGACTACACTGTAAAAAACAATTTGTTGAGGCAACTTAAAATAATTTGTAACCTGCTGCCTTAAAATTTTAAGTTCAGTCAACTCAAAAAAAGTTTATTCAGCTTGAAATGTTAAATTATACTAAGTGACAACTTAGATATTTGAGTTGAATCAACTTAATATTTTAAGGCAGCTGGGTTACTTACTCATCTGTTAAGTTTAGCAAACACAAATATCTAAGTTGTTACTTAGTACAACTTAACATTTCAAGTTGACTAAACTTATTTTAGTTGACTGAACTTAAAATTTTAAGGCAGCAGGGTAACAAATTATTTTAAGCTGACTCAACAAATTGTTTTTTATTTTTTACAGTGTAGGGAAAGACTGAAGCCCAAGTGCATAAAGAAGTCAGTTGTAGGAGAAGTTCACTTCCAGAACAAAAATTTACAAAAAATTTACTCACCCTCTTATCCAAGATGTTCATGTCTTTCTTTCTTCAGTCGTAAAGAAATTATGTTTCTTGAGGAAAACATTCATCAAGATTTTTCTCCATATAGTGGACTTCAATTGTGCCCGTGAGTTTGAACCTCCAAAATGCAGTTTAAATTCAGCTTCAAAGAGATCTAAATTATAATAGCCAAGGAATAAGTTCTTATCTAGCAAAACAATTGGTTATTTTCTAAAAAAAAAAATTATAATTTGTGTACTTTTTAACCTCAAATGCTCGTCGTCTAGCTCTGCGATGTGCATGCGTACTCTCTGTGTAATCCGGGTCAATACAGTTAGGTAAATACAGTACAGTTCAAAATTGTCCTACATCAATGCAGAAGTACCGACCCAGTGTTTACAAACTAGTGAACGTGGAAAGAAAGTCAAACGTTCTTTACAAAAAAAGGTAAAACAGCGATATAGGACGATTTTGAAGTTGGAGGAGAAAATGAGATGGGACTTTTTCGACATACTCTAACTGTATTACCCTGCTTACACAGAGTATGCACATCAAAGAGCTAGACAAGATGAGCATTTGAGGTTAAAATTGTTCAAACTTGCGGGCATTTCTTTACGACCGAAGAAAAAAAGACATGAACATCTTTGAATGACAAGGGGGTGAGTAAATTATCTGTAAATTTTTGTTCTGGAAGTGAACTTGTTTAAACGGTGAAGGAAGAGTGTGTGCAAATGATGTCATCACACACAAAACCCTAATCTTTGTGACTGTCTGTGTGATGACGTTGCAGTGTGTTTTAAACACTTCCGATAATTATTCACTCCTTATATGGGCAAATCAATGAAAGAGACACTTTAATTAATATAGAGGGCTGGATAGAGACAAAGGCAAGAGTGAATTAGCAGATAAGCACAATTGTAAGAGACATTTGTTAGTTGTGATGAGGTCAGGGGTGTCTTTGCGGAGCCACACGGATGGGCTATTAAATTAATTGCTTTGCTAATTAAACCAATATCAAAGCACATCTGGCGAGTCCCTGATGCACATTCTGTGCAATCATATCAAAGCAAAGCATACTTCAGGTTCATGGGGTGAAATGGCTTCATCAAAACAGGCTTGAAATTTTGGCACTAAGGATTAATCTTAAATAGGTTATAGCAAATTTCCCGCTTGACTGTAATCTCTCTGTCAGTGAGGTGACTGCGATAGGGATTGATATTCTTCACCAACAGCCAAGGTGTCCGTTATTGATTTTCTGTAGGATTTACTTTGTTAATTAATGACTCAGTTATTGATTCTCTTTGTAGATATACAACCCCTCTTGCTAGGAGAGGAACTGTACATTTGATTCCAATCAGTAACTCTTAAGTAATGAATGAGAGGCTTCATTAATGCATCAACCAGTCCTTGACACTAGCACGTGTCAGCTGAAGTGAGGCATTTCCTATGCTGCCGTATGTTTAAATTGATTAAATATGAAGCGATTTTAACTAATGGTCTTGTTTTAATCTTTGTCCTACAGTTACACTCCCCACTGACAACTCCAAAGCTTCAGGACAACGCGTCTCCAGACAGTGAGGTAGGCTTAGCGTAAGCATATTGTAAAGACCCATTTGAAATCTTTGGAGTCTGTAGAGTAAAAATGTCTTAGTCTCTCCTACATTTCCAATTCCAGTCATCAGACATGTACTCAAAGGTAGTGAAGAATGCTGTAAAGGAAACTGAGAACGACTACAGCAGCATTGGAGAGATCAAGGGAATGGTGCCGGAGTCGACTTCCAGTGATCTTTATGCCACAGTTGGGGAAGAATACCCAATGGCACTTGGCTCCGAGCCTCTGGAGGGGCTTACTGAGAATGCAGACCCTGGGTACGAGGCCATCAAGATCTCCAAAGCATCTGAAGACGCTCATCAGGGCAGCGGGATCATGGAACCCGACTATGAGAGTGTAGGGGATCTGGGTCTCAACGGGGAGATCTCCCGTCTCTGACCACCCATGTAAGGGACTGTGGACAGTGAGAAATCAATTCTTTGAGGTTTAGAAGTGGAGGTTGGGGTGGTATCATGAGTATAATGCACTTAACCTTTCCTGATTGAATGTTTTTAAGCATAGCATTTATGCACCGCATTGTTTTTGAATATTATAAATGAAAGAGTTCCTTCAGACCTGTGACCCAGCACAGGAAATGAAACTAGAATCTAGAGTTGCTCAGAAGAGGGTTTGTTATGCTATTCATGTGAATATTTGGGTACCACAAACCCAAGGTGCCCCTTTTATATCAGCTGTGCCCATTGCCATCATTTATGACGGATATGTTCCCACCAATTTGCCATGGCCTAATTTCTCCCCACACATATCTTGCAGTAGGGATTTATATCTAATACAGAAGTGGCATCTCCATTTGTTGAGCAGGAGAAACTATTCGGTTGCTAGCATTTGTTATTTTGAATGTTTTGGTAGGCATTCAATCTGAGCAACAGTTGATCTCCAATACACACGCCTGCTTTAATCACTTTCCACAGCTTGTTCCCGTTCTAGTGAAATAACAAAACAAAATGCTAACAAATGTGTTCCACTATTGATATCAACTAATGTACAGCTGTATTTATGGTTTATTAAGGGGAACCCCGAGTGTTAAGACTTATATGGCTTATAAGTAACGGAAATGGTGTCTCTTACTGAAATATGTAGAAGAAAACCCATGAAAGATTTATGTTATTTAAAAAATCTTCAACATTTTATACATATTTTGGACTATGGTGGGCATCATTATTTCGATGATATGAAATGGTTGCACTCGGTGTGCTACTGGCGCTAACTGTTGCTATTTTTACCGTGACACAACTCGAAAAAATAAAATACAGATACGATGCCACATTGTGCGGATTTTGGTTGGAATTTTCAGTCGAAGGGCGAGAAGAGAAGCGACTGCTTTTCCTAGAGATAAGACGAGGAGAAAAGACTGGGAAAATACCTGTGGATGAAAACACTTCCTGAAGACCTGCGTCTTTGTTCTCTCTACTTTAGTCCTGATGTCTTTAAGGCTTTTAGTAGACCACAGCTACTGAAGGAGCTTACAAACGGCAGAGACGAGAAACGCTAGATGCCATCCTGGCAGGATATAAACATGCCACTGAAGGAGTCTCTCAGCGCGAATTTCACTCGATATTCAGTGGCATGTAGACTCCTTTTGGGGAAAATCGATGGTACGACAATTGGTTTAAGTCTACGTTTATATTCAATGCCACCTATAAGCTCTATCAGTAGCTGTGGTCATCATATTTTCCAAGTTATGTTGCAGTAAAAATAGGAACAAGTAGCACCAGTACACTATAAAAAAATCTTTTAAAACGTTGTTTCAACTTAATATAATTTGTTACACCACTGACTTAAAATGTTCAGTTTAGTGAACTTTAAGTTTTAAGTTACTTAATGTTAATTTAAGAGAAAACTGCAATATTTTTGTTGACTAAACTAAAAATTTTAAGTCAGCAAATAATAACAAATTATTTTTTTTTTTTTTTTACAGTGTAGCTCACAGAGTGCAATCATTTCACGTCATAATGGCGCCCCCATAGTCCAAAATATGTATAAAATGATGTGGATTTTTTAAATAACGTAAATCTATCGTGGGTTTTCTGCTACATATTTCAGTAAGAGACATTGTTTGTGTTATATTAAGCCATACAAGTCTTAATACCTGGGGTTTCCTTTAAAAAAAAGAACCCAAAACCCCACAAAGGGATATTTTTCCTAGACCAAAGATTAAAAATGAGCATATCTATATGTATATTAAGCAAGAAAAACTGCTACATTGAGAATTTAGCAACACAAATGTGACTGAAATTAGTTTAAATGATGTTAAGACATATATAATGCTAATGTCATTTTAGATTTGATAAAATATGCTACTACACACTTAATCAGTATATCACATGGACTACTTATCAGTTTAATTATCTTTGCATATCCTAATTAACATACATGACATAACAAGCAGCACATCTGTGTAACCTCCTTCCCAAATGTCTCCACCACTTTTCTAAACAAAGTGACACCAATGGCTGCGCTCTTACAAGAAATATTTTATTCATAATGTGTACAAGTAGTTTCTACGCTTTTGCACACTGCACCTGCTGCGAACTCCACTCTGCCTGCCTGCTTTCACGTGATAGTAGTTGAGCAACTGACAGAGTCGTGTCCTGATATAACCCAGAGAAGAGAACCAATCAGATTCTGTAAACAACAGACCTCTCAGCTCAGTCCATTAAGGAACTACACTCATTTTAATCATTCAGAACTGCTGGAGCATTTAGTTTCATAAGTAGTAAGCAAGCCAATCGCACATAACGCATATCAAAATATAAAAGAGGAACGTTTAAATGTAGCCATCATTCTGAGCTATTTAACATGTTTTATATGCAATGTGTCCAATCACAGGCTCTGGTGAGGAAGTGACCTTTTAGGTACGCAACGTTAAGCACACTCATTTATGAGTGTACTAAAAGGGTATTAACAAAATTTGGTTTATCTATTGCTGGTGTGAGCTCAGATCCTTTCAAGTGTTCACTTATTGTCATTTGTGATGTATATGAGCTATGTTATATCAGAATGTATGTGTGAATTTTTTTTATTGACGCAGCTGTATTGATCGAGTATATTATATATTTCAGATATTGTTTGGTTTTTACATGTAATAGGTACGCAACATTTCAAAAAGCACAGGGGAAAAGAGACATCATGGTACTGCAGCTTTGCCTGGCAGCTTAGAAAATATACTTTATTATCAGGTATGCATTTAACTGCTTTTACATTCATGTAGCAGTATAATCAAAAAGCATAGCGCATCCAGACGCTGCATGGGACAACTTCATGCCAAGAGACACTTGTAAATATTGAAAAGACTATTTTGTTCTGTTAAATTTTGTCAATGTTGAAGTATGGTTCTGTAATAATTGGCAGCAGCTTTTAAAAGACAGCACGTGGAACTTTTAAAGTTTGTCTGCACTGAGGAACTAATGAAAATTTAAGAATCAGTGGAACACATGCTGTTTTCTCGATGCATTTTCAATTAAAGAAAGTTTAAAGGAGGTTTATTAACGTTTAAAAGGCTAATAACAGGAATATGTATTGCTTTGGAGTACTTTAGCACTATTTAAAATGTAAGGTTTAATTACGATCTGTGGATGGAGTCCAAATGTTGTCCGTGTTTGCTTGTAATGGTACGTTGTGATGGTACAGGTTCCATATTAAGAAGATCCTTGTTTTATTTAATATCATGGTGAAACATTGAACATTTGATTTCTCCCTCTAACCAAATCCTGTGTATTTAGTTGTAAATAAGAATGAATTTTGCATTTATTTCATCATAATCTTTGTATTGTGGTATTTGCTTATTAAACAATATAGTCATGCAGGACTAATAATTAAATGTGTGTGCATGTTTATTAAAATATATATTTTCTTAATAGTGCTATATTTACATGCCAATCTTAGTGAGGCAAGAAAGGACATTTATATATGCTTAGTGCATAAAAACCCTATATAATCTCCTGATATTTAATCTGTCAATACATCCTGCTAAACTAAATTCTCAAGTGTAGAAAAACAACATTCGATAGGCGGTTTTATTATCATGTCAGTGAACTGGTATTAGGGGACTTAAAGAACGTATTTCACTGTACAGCCAGTTATTGATTGAATCTTTGGTCAAAGCAACATGCATTTTCAATGCAAGCACTCCATAAGGGAGCAGCAGCAAACAAGGGCACTGAATAGATTTTTTTTATTTTCACTTCATAAGGATAAATTGTTTCTTAAAAGATGAAATCTTTTCAGCCATGCCTTAAGGGGTTATTCCTATAGACAGTTTGTTATAAGCGAATCATGCCCACAAGCACACAGTAATTATATTATACTTTGAGAGGCTATGCGAGAGGTGCGGTTCTTTGATCAATGCTACAATCGATTTAGATTCAGAACTCACTCTGACAAGCATATACAACATGTACATGTGTGTGTTTAACCAGACACAAAGGTAAAAATGTTCAATTAAGGCTTATAAAGTATATAATGCACACAAGCAGGTGGATTTCTTCTAAAATGTAAGTGATGCAAATTACACACTTGGGATAATTAACCCAATAATGAAAAGTCTGTGATTAATTAATCATCTTCATGTTGTTCCAAACCTGTGAGACCTTCGTTCATTTTCAGAACACAAATTAAGATATTTTTGAAGAAACCAAGAGCTTTCTGACCCTGCTTAGACAGCAATGCAACTGGCACGTTCAAGGCCCAGAAAGCTAGTAAGAACATTATTTAAATAGTCCATTCGACTTCAATGGTTCAACCATATTGTTGTGAAGCTACGAGAATACTTTTTGTGCACAAATAACAACTTTCTTCAACAAGTTCACATATAAAGTATTCTCTTGGCTTCATAACATTATGGTTGAACTACAGACTATTAACAATGTCCTTACTACCTTTCTAGGCCTTGAATGTGGTAGTTGCGTCGCTGTCTATGCAGAGTCAGAAAGCTTTTTGGATTTCATCGAAAATATCTTAATTTGTGTTCTGAAGATGAACAAAGGTATTACAGGTTTAGAACGACATGATGGTGAGTAATTAATGACAGAATCTTCATTTTTGGGTGAATTATCCCTTTAAAACTGTAATAACATAATCTTTGGGTCAGTAAGTTACTTCTACTGCTATTATTTCTACTATTTTGACAAAAAAAAGTAACGTATTCCTTAAACTACACTTTTATCAACAGAAAGAGACTCATGAGGTTATGAGTCAAAACCTCAGACATTAAGTAAAACTGCATCAAATTTCTTTTGCCGGCAATCCAAGCACAGGTACTCCTGCCTCTTTAGCTCCACCCATGGCATACCTCCAGGAGCTCGGCATCTAGCAGAGAGAAGCATAAAGCTATATCTTTCTTTTATAAATGTGATAAAACAAAAGACTTTTCAGAGATATGAAGGATGCAATAGTACTTTACACTGTAAAACATGGTTTGAGCTATCTACTTAAAATATTATTACAAGTAATTTTTTTGAGTAGTTTATAAGGCTTGATTTTTTAATGGAATCTACCTGAATATATCATGTAAAATCTTCTAAATTATTTAATCTACGACACAATGAATTTAATATTATTAGTAAAATGTTCTCATTTATTTTAAAGGGGTCCTATTATGCTCTTTTACAAACGTCTTGATTTTGTTTTGGGGGTGTACTAGAACATGCTTGGTTCGAAAAACGCATAATTTACGTAAAAAACATAATTTACATTATATTACAATAAATTTCTCCCAGCTTGGCACATAAGGCTCGATTAGTTCCGGGTTAATGAAGGCCCGCCTTCCGAAAAAAAATAAAATTAGTTGTGATTGGTTAGCTGTCCCACTGTGCTGCGATTGGCGAACAGCTTAGACGGTGTTTCAGTGCTGCCACGCCCCTTGTCAAAGAAGCAAGTTAACTGTTAGCGCAAGCTAGATTAAAGTGATTCTTCCGTTTTAAATACAGATTTTTTTTTTTACCAAAATGCATGGATTCACTACAGGAGGCCTTTATTAACCCCCAGAGCTGTCAAGTCAAGGCACTTTAACAATACAGAATTGACAATGGATGGATGCATATTATAGGTTGGTAGTTAATCAAAAACAATAAAGTAAAACTTGTGTTTTGGAACCAAAACTCCATGTGACAAATGAAAAAAACCTTGGGAGAAACCAGGCTCACCCATCTAGTTCTCCGCTGTGTGAGGCACTTTTCATTATGGATGGATGCATATTATTGGACTTGTTTTGGACTGATGAGGAGAAACACCCATCTATGCCGATGTAAAGCTTGGGAGTGCCGCGATAATTTTGTAATATAACTCCAATTGCGATCGTCTGAAAGAAGGAAGTCATATATACCTAGGATGCATGGAGGGTGAGTAAATAATATGCTACAGTAGTGTTGGGTCCTATTATCAGCCTGCCACATCGCCAACACATGATGTTATGGTGCTAATGTATTTAATTATTTACATACTTAGTTTCCTTGCCGAAATCAGCTCCAGCATAAGGTTAAAAGCAGCTTAACATTATCAAAGACCATCATCACTAATTAGCCTAACCTATTCTAGTACAAGTTTATGCATTTGAAAAAACACAATCACATTATAAGTGAAGCTATCTACACTGTATGATGAATAAATCTCTTACGACACACGTCTGCGGCACGTTATGGCTCCAACGTGGCAACCGGAGTAGATTGCTTCGGCATGTGTTCCGACCACTGTACTGCACACGTCTGCGGTGCGTTACAGCTCTGAAGCGGCCACTCTAGTCAATGCTTGTGTTTATAGCCGCCGTTCTGCGGCTCGTTGAAGCTGCTCTCCGCGCTGCATTGCTAAAGTTAGGCTAATCCCCCACCTCGTCCCTACCCACCCCCAAACAATCCGAATTTTCATAAGCAGGATTTAATTTAATGATATTCTATCTGACCGCATTGTGACATCATTGGATACAGAAAACAAACGTTGTAGTGCAAAGGAGCCGTTCATTGTAGTTCTTGAAAATGGATTTTTTAAAAACAAAATATCTCCTTTTGGAATGGACTTTAAGATTTGTAACTTTGTAGATCTTTTTTATGCCCAAAGATACACACTGACTAATGTTCAAAAAGTGAAAAAGCATAATAGCACCCCTTTAAGATGATTCTCGAAAGTCTGTGATTTTGAGTAAGGCCTGTCTGTATTTAACTTTGGGTTATTTTGTAAAATTAAAAGACTGTATACAGCTAGACATCTCCAGTAGGAAACAACTTGTTACTGCACTGGCTTTAGCAAAGCTATTGCTCATTAAACAAAGCATTGTGCCTCAAAGGGGCAGAATATGCAGTTACCCACAACCTAACCATAAGCTCTACTCTTCTGCACAATGGTAACGACAGAAACAGAAACTCTTTTAAATGTCATACGTAGCTACACATTAAACATTAACAGATGTTTCCCTTCACTCAAAAACACATAAAATAGCACTTAATTTCAACATTTACTCTTCAGCCATATGCAAAGCATCCTGGGAACTAACAATCACCACCAAAATAAAACTGCATAGCTGTGCTAATTCTCTTGAAATAAAGAGGTTTTCTTTCCTTCATTTTATCAGCTTAATCAGTTACTCAATTTAAGCATCAAAACCGCTTATGTTTCCTTTAAAAAAAATGAGGAAACATATTTCTTGGTTTTATTAGTGAAATGTTCTCAATATTGTCTACACCCCTGGTTCTCAACTCCAGTCCTTGAGGCACACATCTTGTATGTCTCCCTCATTTAACGTACCTGATTCAGATCATCAGCTCGTTAGGAGAAAGATGCATGAACTGAACTGAGTGTGTCAGATTCAGAAACATACAAAATGTGCAGAGCAGTGGGCCCTGAGGACTGGAGTTGGGAACTGCTGTTCTATACAACACTGAACCACAATTTCTTTGATAAAAAATACACTCTATTTTTATGTGAAAATTACTCAAGATTAACTTGAGACTGGCCAAAACTGTGTGTATTATGTCCCCTTTAAACGAAAAACTATACTAACCTACTTATTACTACTAATTTCATAATTAAAATGTATAGTAAAATGTATAGTTTGAATACTTTAAATAAATGTAAAACACATGTAAAATCATGAATGTGAAATGTAAACATTAATACAGTTTAGTAAATTAGAGCCTTCTGAGCTGCAAGCATTATATATATATATTTAAAAAAAAAAAAAAGATTGAAACATGGTGATTCCTTTAAAGATATTTCAGCATGTAGTCACATAAGCAAAGAGACAGATCTCCTATCATTTTAAGTAGTGCTGGTATCATTGTAAGTAGGACTGACAGTAGCCTATGTTACACTGATATTATCTGTCATAATAAATTTTAAGAGAGTAACATGATGTCAGTCTGATCGATAAAGTCTTTTTTTCTGCCTGAATTTGCCTAAACAGTATCTCAAAATATTTGTCAAAATTCATATGTGACCCTGGACCACAAAACAAGCTAAAAAACATTTCTTTTATGCCAAAAATCATTAGGATATTAAGTAAAGATCATGTTCCATGAAGATATTTTGTAAATTTCGTAACAAAATATATCAAAACTTAATTTTTGATTAGTAATATGCATTGCCTTAAAGGCAATTTTCTCAATATTTAGATTTTTCTGCACCGTCAGATTCGAGATTTTCAAATAGTTGTATCCCAGCCAAATATTGTCCTATCCTAACAAACCATACATCAATTGAAAGCTTATTTATTCAGCTTAATGGCTGAAAAAAGGCCCTTATGACTGGTCTTGTGGTACAGGGTCACATTTAGGGAGACAGCAACGGAAAGCCTATTTATTCAACTTTCAGATGATGTATAAATCTCAATTTCAAACAACTGACCATTATGACTGGTCCAGGTTCACATATTATTTAAAAAACAGAATGTGAAAAGCATCTTGGTCATCCGAATGACCTACTATTTTAGACAAGATTCTGAAGCGCACATTCAATGGACGTCCCATTAAGCAACGGGAGAGGAGTTGTGAAGGGCAGTGAAGTGGTGACAACATGACCAATAAAGGATGTCTACTTTACATTCAATCTACACACATTTACGCAATACAGAATACACTTTTTTTAAAGGTCACTATTACATTTGGTATTTAAGATAATTGAAGCATGCAGGGATAGTTCAGCCAGAAATAATCATCATGTTAATAGTGAGAGAGGCTGTTATTCTGCCATCTCCTGTTGTGTCCTATGGAAAAAAAGAAACAGGTTTGGAATAACATGAAAATTAAATTTTTGGTGAACTATTCCTTTAAGACGTCACAAATAGAAATATGTCAATAGCGGTTCCTTCCCCAACATAACAAATCAAGTTTTAGTATTCGCATTATGGTCAGAGTCAGACAAGTATGTTTTGATACGTGACGAGTATGAGTGATTTTCCATAAACAGTTATTCTACTACAGACAGGTCCCGCCACAGAGGACCCTCGGGAATCCCTGTCGCCTGTCAATCATTCTCGCCGGGTCACACACTCTCACGTTAAACGCATTTACCCCGTTTAACGGGATATTACCATCACTTTTCTTAATGTTACGAACACTGACCGACCTACCTAAATAATAACTACTCAAAGACTCGCCTCTCTCCATCCTTGCGTCATTGTTTTAATCGCAGCAGCGCCCGTTGCCTTGTGTTTGGAGGGAAACTGCAGGAGAAAGCGAGCGGGAGCGAGTGGAGGCGTGTGTCCCGCCAGCCAATCAGAACGCACACTGGCTGCGCGAGCGCACATGTTTACAGGCGACATTCCGCCGGTACAGCCAGTGGCTCTTGAAAACCCGGATACAATTTTCGGAATGGAGTCTTTCTCACACAAAACCGGATTTACGGCGATACGGGGAAAAAATGGCTGTTAAAACACCTCCCTCGACACTGTAGATGCTAATTTATATTATAATATTGATCATATTTCTGCTGGTCCGCTCTTTGTTGATTTATTACATAAATGCCCGTTGTGTGTATTGTGAAAAACACATCGTGTTTATCAATCCAAAACTGCCGCTCCGCTCCGTGTTTTACCACAGACCGTCAGCTTTAAGGGAACGGCAAGCAAAACAAACAGGTCGACAGAAGAAAGATATCGGTTGCCGGTCGGTCCTTTGGTCGGACGGACGGAGAGGTTTATCAAGCGTAGCTCATTTGCATGTTGTAAGGGTTCAGCAGTCTCATGTCCCGAACATGCGCGCTCACGCTGGTGAAATATATGGATGCGGTTCAGATCTGTGGTAATGTTGTCGTATTATTCGCATGTTCGGCCCATTATGACGGTCGGTCCGTTCGGGTTTTGTCAGTGTGACATTTCTTTTTTTTAAAGCGGCATTGCAGTGCAAAAAACAAAGTGATTTTATTTGCGCATTTCATTGATATATCAACTATGCATACGCGGCGGCTGGTGAAGCGCTCGGTCATTGGGAGCCGCGTGTACGCACCGGGTTTAACGGGAGACGCGGCTCCGCTCACGGGAGTGATCCAGGCTGTCAAACAAGACAACAGAGATGCTTCGACCGGCCATCGGCGCAATGTGTACACGGTGCTCATGCAAGACGGGAGCTTGAAAGAATACTCAGAGGAAGAGATTGCACAGATGACTGCAAAAGCACCGCTAAAGTCGAGCTTGAAGGTTTGTATGTGTGGTCAGCTGGGCTTGTTGTTGTTGTTGTGATGCTGCTTGTCGCACACAGTCTTGTTTACAGTGCATTGAGAGATTGTTTGTTTGATGGTTTCAAATAGTTCTCATTTGAATTTGTGGGAGCATATATTGCAGTAATGATGTTGATGCTACAAAGGAGTTGTTGGCTCCTCAAATGAAACATTTTCGGGCAAAATTACTTTTTAGCTGCAGAATTGTAGAATTGCTCATTACAGATGGTCGTTCAAAAGCGCCGGTTCCATGCTCACAATCTAGTGCATTAAACTCTGACACTTCTGGTCTCTCCATTGTTAAATGGAAACACATTTGCATCTAAAAAAGTATGAACTAAAAATGCACTTTGATTGCATATCGTCTTTTTGATCTTCTAAGATCATTTAAAAGTGCTTTGGTCACAAAAACTGCTAAAATGATTGAAATGAACTGATATTTTCTAGCTTTAAAAATGTGTGTTTGGAATGATGTCACTCCTAACTGTATTTATGTAACAAAAATGTGACCCTGGAGCCCAAAAAAGTAGCACGAGTAACGTTATATTTGTAGCAATAGCCAATAATACATTCTGTGGTTTCTTTTATGCCAAATATCATTAGGATATTAAGTAAAGATCAGGTTGCATGAAGATATATTGTAAATTTCCTACTGTAAATATATTAAAACATAATTTGTGATTAGTAATATTGCTAAGAACTTCATTTGAACAACTTTAAAGGCGATTCTCTCAATATTTAGATTTTTTTGCACCCTCAGATTCCAGATTTTCAAATGGTTGTATCTCTGCCTAATATTGTCCTGTCCTAACAAACTATACATCAATGGAAAGCTTATTTATTCAGCTTAATAACTGAAAAATTAAAAATAATAATAATAACTATATATATATATACACACATATATATACATTATGACCGGTTTTGTGGTCCAGGGTCACGTTTAGGGAAAAAAATCTACCAAATTCTTACCAACGTTCTCCCTTGAGTGCGAATCAGATTTACATGTGAATTCCATTAAACAATTACCTTATTTTTCTTGTAACACGCTGATTTTTAAAAATTATTTATTAATGTATTACAATAAACATCAACGAAAAATGACTCGCGTTCGAGGGAGTCAGTTATGAACTCAGATCGCTAAGGCGCTCGCTGCTTTGTGAATCGTTTCACAAAAAAGAACCGGTTCATAAGAGTCATTTGTTCGAGATTCGGTCATTCCGCGCTGTGTTCATTGCATTCAGCGAACACAACGCGACAGAAAGATGCAAAATAGCAGTGCTGAAAACACTGACTGAATAATAGTAATCAAGCTATCGCCTAATCACACCGTGAAATCTGTTTAAACCGCATATGGACTAACACAAAGTTCCCCGACTGACTAGATTTTAAATTACTGTCGTAAATTAGTCTTGTTTTGTTTAATTTGTGGCCATTATATTCGAGATATATAGCAATGTAGGAATGTGTAAGCTGCTGATTATCTGAGTTTAGTGGGTGGATAACTGTGGCAAACAAACACGCTCTGCAGCATTCACGCGCCAGCAGAAGCATCTGTGCACGCGCGCGTACAACAGCCTCCATCTCTCCGCTGCAACCGGCTTTTTCTTACTGCTTTTTTTCGTGTTTTCGACATTCATTCCTAGTGCAGTGATCGTGTTTTTGTAAATATGTCTTTTGGTGTTTAGTTATTGCTTAGATCAAGCTCATTTAATTCACTGATCTCCGTGTGATTGCACACTAGGCTGAGTGAGTTGCTTGCACGTAATTGCAAAATACAAAGGGTTTTTTTAATAATGACCTAATTGCAGTCATCAAGTTATACAGCCTGAGGTGCCATATCAAAACAAAGAGGGTCAAAATGACAAGAACGGCACCAGCTCTATTTCATTCTTTTGCAGCCAGAGCTGCAATACTTTGGTTTGTAGATTTTTGCATGGAACTAATTAAAATGAATGAACGTAATACCTGAAATTTGCAGGCTATATTTGCATACATATTTCATTTGTTTGCTGATGTAAATTTAATATAAGTATGGCAACTGATACACGTCAGTGTTTTTATAATGCACATCTGCACTCACAATCAGCCGTCCATTTGATTTTTAATCAGTGCAACTATTATATACATCACATGCTGAGGTATTCTCTGGTGACATATGATGGGGGAAAAGTTTAGATTTAAGCAATGCAAGCAAGAAGGGATGTGAAACTAAAGTGGGGGCTAATGGTCCCGGAGCAGCTGCTCCATAACGGCAGCAAAACGGAGCTCTACTGAGGGTCATGCTCATAGAATCTGGGGCTTTGGCAAGGCGCCTGGATTCCCAAACGAGTGCCATTCGGCTTGGGGGAATGCCACTTGTTGACTTGCATAGTAAGGAGGGGCTTCGTGTTAAGTGCGTTACAGTGTGGCATTTCCAGACAAAGGCGGACTGGATTGTTTTTCGTTCCCCTGTTGTTTCCACTGCTTAATATCAAAATTTAATTAACACACATGGGCTGTCTAACAGTTTAACTCTTTATGCACCAAGGCTTTGTTGCGGGTTTACAGTATATTCACATGAAATGGTTGAGGATGAATGCAAGTTTAGATGTTTTTTTATGAACAGCGTTATAATTAGAGCAAACCTTTAAAGCATTGTGTGTTTGTTTTTCTCGTGAATATTCAAATATAAATAAATATTTTGTAGATAATTAATTTCAAGTGCTCATTTGTGTGCATCCTGCTTTCAAATCTAATTAATTCTGTTATTAGATCAGTCGAGATCTGTTTAAATTGATTAAAATCCTCTTACTCTTTAGCAAAAACAAGATCTCATTTGAATAGTCTGACTGGCACATGAATTGTGACCCATATTTGATCAGTCTGTGCTCCACATGAGGTTAGAAAGCTGTGGCCACAAAAAACACAAGCACACAAAGCAAGGGTGTGTGTTTGTGTCTTGAGAGAGAAAGACTTAATAGTGTGTGAAATTTAAATTTGAACTTGTCAACTGTGCAGTTTTGATTTGATGCTTGAAAGTCTTGCACAACATGATACCGCTTTAACAAATCTGTTCATCTCATGAAAATACACCAAAGCCTGGCATTCATCTTGTGCATGGAATAGCATTATTGCTGCCCTATGGGAGGTTAAAAGAAAGAGTTCACCCATTTTAAAAAAAGAAACATTCACTCTTTAAGTCTGTTTTTCAATGAAAAGAATCAGTATTAAAATTCTGGCTGATACAAATACTACTAACTGATAAATGGCAGATGCTACAATTCTACACTCTAAAAAATGCTGGGTTTAAAACAAACCAGTGCTGGGTGAAATACGGACAAGCCCAGCAATTGTGCCTATAGTAATTATGTGTCTGAATTTTAACATATTTAACATATTTTGGGTTCATTTTAAGCCAGCCATATAGTCATTTTAAAAAAATAGTTGAGTTAAATAAAAGTATACAGAAGGTTGGGTTAAACATTTAACCCAACTGCTGGGTCATAACAACCCAGTCGCTGGCTTTGTCCATATTTAACCCAGCATTATTTTTAGAGTCTACAGTATTTAGTCTAAAAAAAAAAAAAAAAAAAAAAAAACACAAAGTAAAATCATACATTTAAAAAAAGCTGTAAGTGAATTTAGACATCACAGCAGTTTAGTATATTTATATTGAGATTTGCTATTTATATTAGTGTTAGATAAATTCAACATTTAAAACTAAGGAAAATTCTAGCACAATTATATATCCAATTTTAGAATCAATAATGTGAATATCTACACTCAAAAAAAAGATGAGTTAAATACAACCCAGCGCTGGGTGAAATATGGATAAACCCAGCAATTGTGCCTATAGTAATTATGTGTCTGATTTTTAATTTACAGCATATTTAATTTACAACCAAGCACTGGGTGAAACATAAACAAATCCAGCGACTGGGTTGTTTTGACCCAGCAGTTGGGTTAAATGTTAGCTAGCTTAAAATGAACCCAAAATAGGTTGTAAATTAAAAATCAGACACATAATTACTAGAGGCATCGACAATAATCAAAAGGTGAACATTTATTAATCAACAATTTAATTTATTTTTTATTTAATTATTATTTATTCAACTTATTGGGTTAAAGCGTTACGCAGTTTGCGCCCAGCAGATACTCTCCAAAATGGCGCTATGGTGACTATGGCGCTATGGTTTTCTTTGCATACAAAAAGTATTCTTGTAGCTTCGTAAAAAAATTATGGTTGAACCACTGATGGCAGATGGACTATTTTGATGACGTCTTTCATACTTTTCTGGGCCTTGACAGTGGTATTTACTTGGCAGTTAATGGGACAGTCACAAACCTCCCGGTTTTCATTCAAAATATCTTAAATTGTGTTCAGAAGACGAACAAAGCTTTTACGGGTTTAGAACGACATGGGGTGATTAATGCCAAAATTTTAAATTTAAAAATTTGACCGCTAGGACAAAACAACCCAATCTCTGCATTTGCATTATAACTTATTATATAATAAATATTATAAAATATCAAATCTGTCTTATAACTTATTGTGTGTCCCTAGTTTTTTACCCAAAGCTTATTGTTTGGGTGCAGAAGATTGGCATATCATGCATAAGTTATATAGACCATGTCATACGTTTTATGCTACTTTTATGTCCGTCTTTTTAAAGCTTGAAAGCTTATTCGTAATTGTTTTTTATTGTATGGAAAAGAGCAGCCAGCACATTCTTCAAAATTTCTCCTTTTGTGTTCCACAGAAGAAAAATGTCATATGTGTTTGGAACAAGAAGAGTGTTTCTTCAAGAGAATGTATTAAAATACCGCACTTCACTACTAGTGAGGTAATCCTCAGTTTTGTATGTTGTTTTGTAATACCCTTATCGCCAGAGTTACTTGGCCCGGGATTGAGGCAGGTAATTCATCCATTTTATTTTTAACTCCATTATAGTGTGTAAACTCACAGCTGCTCAAAGCCCAGCATGATGGGCGTTTACTCTCTCTTCAGTCAAACTAATCATGTTACGGTAAGATAATGATCTGGATTGCACGTCGCTCGCTGTTAGCTCACGCTCTCCGCTGGTGCATACGGTGATGTACGTCATCTTGGCCTCTGTTTGCCCCCTCTGTAGCATCAGGTTTAGTGTACCGCAGCTTTAGTCACAGTGCAATAAAAAAAGTCTACGGCTGCCGTGCAGATGAGACGTGTAAGAGGAAAAGCTGCTCGTCTTTGCATTAGTGTGGTCACGGATGGTGGCTTGTTGTGCTAAGGGGGAAATGGCAGTGGCGAGGGGGATTTATTTTTCTTTTGTCAGCAGCGCAGAGATCTTATAAACAAACGAGACCACAGATGAGCGAATAGGATTTTTCCATCCAAAGCATTGTTCAGGTGTTTGTATTGACCGATGCATTAATTATCTACAACTTAAATACAGCCTAATGCTCCGTGATTGCAAGCAAACAAGCCTCACGGCAGGGGTCTATACCATTAAAGGCCCCCGTAGGTGTAAATAGGGCTTCATTGACGGGAGCCACGTGGAGAGACTATTAACACAGTTAAGACTGAAGAAACGTCAATGTGTTTTCCTCTGCAGAGCACCTGCAACGGTGGCCAGCGAGACGGGCCCACGCAGGGCCAGAATGGGGGCGTGCAGAGAGGAGAGGCGCCCTCTCTCAGCCCGGAAAGCACAGAGGAGCCACGGGTGCTGGAGCACAAGCGAACGGGCCGGGCGCTGGAGCCGGAGAAAGATCACACCCGCTCCGTTTCTCTGCTGGAACAAAAACGCAAGGTGGTCTCTTCCAGCATTGACGTACCACAAGCCAGGTAAGACTGCGGGATGAGCGCCCCCTATAGGCAGAGATGAAAACTGAAGGAATGATGTATGTTATTGTTTACTTCATTTTTTTCCATGTTGTATGCACTAAATAAGAAGAGCTGGACTGTAGTACTAGTGAGATGTTGGTTTTCACATTATCATTATTTATCTTTTTTACATTATTGTCTTTTTGTATAAAGTTGCATTAGTCCCCATAGAGGCTATTATCAGAACATAGTTTTTTTTTAAAAAATTGGTTCACTCCAGAATTAAAATTTCCTGATCATTTACTGATCCCTATGTCATCCAAGATTTTCATTTCTTTGTTTCTTCAGTCGAAAACAAATTAAGGTTTTTGAGGAAAACATTCCAGGATTTTTCTCCATATAGTGGACTTCAGTGAGAGCCAGGGGGTTGAAGGTCCAAATTGCAGTTTCAATGTAGCTTCAAAGGGCTCTACGCGATCCCAGCCGAGGAATAAGAATGTTATCTAGGGAAACGATTGGTCATTTTCTAAAAAAAAAAAAAAAGTTCATATACTTTTTACCACAAATGCTCATCTTGCACTAGCTCATCTTCACACATTACAATGTCATTACAATTTTTTTTTTTTTCACTAGATAAAACTCTTATTCCTCGGCTGGGATTGTGTAGAGCCTGTTGAAGCGGCTTTGACCCTTGACCCGTTGATCCCCATTGTCCACTTTATGGAGAAAATTCTGGAACATTTTCCTCAAAAACGTTAATTTCTTTTTGACTGAAGAAAGAAAGACATGGACATCTTAGATTACATGGGGGCAGAGGCTGCGTTACGCTATGTTTACACGATAACGTTGTCAAAAAATGGAAACGTTTTTCCCTTGAGTTTTTAAAAAGTTTTGCGTATACACAACAACGTTTTTAAAGTGATTCGCATTTACACATATCCGCGAAAACTGCCAAAAATGCTGTATCACGTATACCAGGCCAGTAGTTAGCGCGCTGTTTGTTCGCGCTTGCCTTTAAAATTGACACGTACTGCGCATGCATACATAGCAAACACATACTACACACGCACATAACGTCACCGTTTTCAAAGATTCCCGTATTGGGTGTTTACACGGAAATGATAATGGTGACATTTTCAAAATTATGCACTTTCCATCCCCAAAACGCCGTTGTCACACAAAAAGTTTACCGTTTTTGGCTGAAAACGTTGTTGTGTAAACGGCTCTTTAGCCTTTAATTTTGACAGACAGTGTCGTAAGGAGGACGCTAAAAACAACAAAATACGTTAGGGCTACCAACTGGACAGGGGTGGGAATTATAGTTATGATTAACAATAGATTGCAATCTGTCAAAGTGACGGACAGCCTTAAAATTTTACCGTCACTGATTAAAAAAAAAAAAAAAAAAACTAACGGACAATTTTTAGTTAACGCAACCTCTGCATGGGGGTGAGTAAATTATCAGGAAATTTGAATTCAGGAGTAGGGCTGGGTATCGAGAACTGGTTCCTTTTTAGAACCGGTTCCAAATTTCCAAGAACCGGGTATTTGATGAGACACGTGCATTTCGGTTCTGCTTAACGATTTCTGCGTTTGCATTTTAATGCGATTTTTAAGGTTTAAAATCAAATGATTTAAGTGCAGGAAGGGAAAGAACTTGCCGACTGTTTGTGTACACCGCACAAATCTGAAGTGCTAGCACAATGAACAACGCTCCCGATGCGGGTTCCCGGCCTGTGTCCGTTCTTGAACTGTTTCGTGCATTTCCACTGCAGGAAAGGTCATTCCGGGCCGGATCAACTCTTTCACATTTACTGCCCAATATGCACAAAATGCGTTAGTGTATCATCATAAACACAGCCGTTTTTTTGTCGAAAGTGAAAGTAAACAGATGAGAAAGAAAGCGCATGCGTAACAGTAATTTTAGATCCGTGTGAGTTCGGTGTTAAAGAGACAGGAACCTAATAAACATTCAACATCATTCACTGATCATGACTGAACATTTTTCATAACTTTAATGAGTTAATCTATATTTTATTTCTTAAAAGAAAACTATGCAGTGTTTTTAAGCTTTTGATTTAAATTTCTGTATCTGTAATTTGTTCAGTTGTATTTATTTACGCTATTGCTAATTTATTTGCTTGTTCCTATTTTATTACTGACTGTTTACCCACCTTTAACTCTGCCCCTAAACATACCCGTCACCGGGGGGAAAAGTTCCTCTTAGGCCTAAGTGTTCTGTAGGCTGCTGATTTTTGCTCATGTTATTCAGCTGCAACAGAAAGCTTTGTAAAAATACAGAATAAAAATGTTTGACCTAAGTTTTTATTGACTTTTTAATGTTATTAGAATCGACTAGGAATTGTTAAGAATTGGAATCGATAAGCGGAATCGGAATCGATAAAATTCAAACAATACTCAACCCTATTCAGGAGTGAACTAAGCATTACATACTCATAGATTTCTTTTTTTTCTTTTCAGCAAAAGTGACACTTCGACAAAGAGTGATGTTTTAAATTCTTTTTCAGAATTTACTAAACTGTTTTCCCTAAACATGCATATTACCAGTACAAGAATATATATCTTTTGGTAGTATCATATTGAATTTTAAGCATTTTTTTGTCCTTTAATTTTATGATTTAATGTTATATAGTCACTACATAATGAGGCAAACTTTATATTGAGCACTCTAAATGAAGCACAGACCACCAGTACATTGATACAAGCTTGTTTGTGGTTTGTGAATCCTGTGGTCTGAACGCTTTACAGCATTTGCACTTTATTTTTTGACACCTCTAGCATGCAGTAAGCTGAACTACAAAAACAGCTAACAGCTGTTTTTCTTTGCTTGTCAAATGTAAATTGAAGCATCTTTTAACACACACACACACAGTCTTTTTAGTGTGACTTTTACTTTTTTAGATCTCAAAAATCAATTGACAATTCAACTGACATGAAACATCTGATAGAGCTGTCTGATAGCTCTATTACTACACTGAGGCCTGATATTGACTCAGTATTTATTTGTTGACGAATTATTGATCTCTTAGCTCAATTTATATTCTTCATCTACTCAGGAAAAAAAAAATGTCTGATTGAGCACTGAATTTATTTTATGGCTGAGGAAGATGTTTATGATTTCTGTGTACGTTAATTGGCCTTGCATGTTTGATTTGCTATAGGCTGACTACCGATATCCGTAGGTGTTATATCGATCAGCTCAGTGGTGCTCCATTTATGAAGCTCATTATTTTTAATGCTTTTAGAAAACGGCGATTAATCCTCCATGTACAACAAATGAAGCTTGTCTTGCTGCCTCTTTTTTATTTAGTACTGACCTGAATAAGATATTTCACATAAAAGATGTTTACATAGAGAAAATAATAGCTGAATTTATAAAAATGACCCTGTTCAAAAGTTTACATACACTTGATTCTTAATACTGTGTTGTTACCTGAATGATCCACAAAAATGTTTTTTTTTGTTTGTTTGTGTAGTGATTATTGTTCATGCGTCCCTTGTTTGTCCTGAACAGTTGAACTGCCAGCTGTTCTTCATAAAAATCCTTCAGGTCCCACAAATTATTTGGTTTTTCAGCATTTTTGTGTGTTTGAACCTTTTCCAACAATGACTGTGTAATTTTGAGATCCATCTTTTCACACTGAGGACAACCGAGGGACTCATATGCAACTATTACAGAAGGTTCAGATGTTCACTGCTGCTCCAGAAGGAAAAACAATGCATTAAGAGTAGAGGGGTGAAACCTTTTTTTTAGTTTGAAGATCAGGGTAAATTTAACGTATTTTATCGTTTGGGAAACATCTACGTATCTTCTGTAGCTTCTGAAGGGCAGTACTAAATGGGAAACAAAATAAATAAATAAAATTATATATATATAATTAATTATATATATATATAAATAATCTTAATGCATTGTATTTTCTTCTGAAGCATCAGTGAGTGTTTGAACCTTCTGTAATAGTTGCATATGAGTCCCTCAGTTGCTTACAGTGTGAAAAGATGGATCTCAAAATCATAGTCACTGCTGGAAAGGGTTCAAATACACAAACATGCTGAAAAACCAAAGAATTTGTGGGACCTTAAAGAAAAAAACAAGGTAGTGGAAAAAACAGCTATGAATTATTCAGGTAACAACACGGTATTAAGAATCAAGTGTATGTAAACCTTTGAAAAGGTTCATTTTTAGGTCAGAACTAAATAAAAAAAAAAATTATTTTGTATGATCCCTCTTATTTTGGTAAAATAATTAACATTTTTGCAGATTCTGAAAGGTGTATCTAAACTTTTGACTTCAAATGTATAGTTACGATAAAAAGAAATGTTTACTGAGCACCAAATCATCATTGACACTGAAGACTGGAGTAATGACTGCTGAAAATTCAGCTTTGCCATCACAGGAATAAATTAATTTTTTTTACTACAGAAGTTATTTTAAACGTAATGATATTTCACAGTATTATTGTTTTTATTGTATTTTTGATCAAATAAATACAGCCTTGGTGAGCATTCATTCAAAAACATTTCCAAAATATCTTACCAACCCCAAACTTTTGTATGGTATTATGAACCTCTAGACAGAGCAATTTATCATGATCATATCCTGGCTAAAATCGAACCAGTTTTAGATTTGTGTGCTTGAGTTGATTCAGTCTCACAGTGCGTGTAACCATGTTTGCTCATATATTTTCTTTTCTGTGTTTTTTCTGGACAACACAAACCTCAAAGCGTGTACGTTAAGCTCTGAGGTCTATTAGTCACGACTCTGGACAAGAAGCAGCCGCAAGTTTAAACATCTCAAAATAATTATGGTGCCTTTTTGTTGGCAGAGCTGCTCCATTTAGACAAACACAGACAGAGTTCTGGATAATGTGCTTTGGTTTCTTATGCATTTCTCAGCTCCAGGATAGTTGATCAATCCCTTGTGCCAAAGCAACATGAGGATTAGCTCCACTGTTGTTGTGTAAAGTGTTTCCAACATGTCAAAATCAATATATAGAGCCTTGCGACGAATGATTTTTATAAAGCGCCAGAAAAGACCATTAGATCCCATGGACCAAGAGTCTATTGTATGAAATCACATGAGCACCAAGCACTTAAGTAGACAAAATAAAAGATCAGATATAGGTTCAACTTCCTTGTGTTTCAATTCAGAATTGGTATGGGCGTCATTACTCTGAAATTGTGATTGATTGCTCCGAAATAGTCACTGGTCTACCTAATGGGAAAAGGTGACACACAAGCAAGCGAATGGAACATTGAAGACTGAATTGTTGTGAGGAAGGTGATCCAGCTACTTGATTGTGATTGGAGACCAGGCCGCACGCTCTTGAAGTTGTGATTGCAAACAACAGTGACCTAGATGCAGTAACACTTTAATATCACAGGACTGGAGCTTGTAAGGACCCACTTGGTTTGTGTTCAATCAGTATACAATGGAAAGTGTGCTGAAGGTTTGTTTGGTGACCTGCAGGTCCAGGGGGGGCGAAGGGGGCTGCACATTTCCCATCTCACGTCAGCTGTTTTAGTGTTCATTATTGGATACTGAATAGCTTAGTTCATCATATTTGTTTACAGAGTTCCAGCACAAGCATTCTGTGTCTTGTATATTAGTTGACCCAACGTGATTGTTGACCTCTCTTTCCCCCTGCAGCTTTGTTGAAAGAGAGGTTTATTAAAAGATTGAGAAAAGCTGTGATGTGGAAATCATTTTGGTTCCTCTTTTCTAGTATACAACATGAATCTTCAGCAGCTTTATATTTTTTTTTCTTCGGGAGGAAATAACCTATTTGAACAAAAACAGTCTATCGTTCAGTTGCGAGCAGAAAAACAACATTATAAAACGGATAGTTCCAGTCCTTGATTCTGATTGGTTGAGCCGCATTCTAAGCTGTTGTAAATTACATTATAAATCTACACCTTTGTTTATGTTTGTGTGTTGCCCGGCAACCACTTTGTTGGAACCACAACCGTTTCTGAGGAACTACATTTTTCGCAGAAGAATAATGTTTTTATTTATATCATTATACTTTATTTGCTATGTTTTATTTAGTGAAACCTTACTACGTATATGGAATAACCGTTTTATAAAAGCAATAATCCCTGTGAAGCCGTGGTTTACAGTGAATTTATAACAGCTAAGGGGCATTGTTAGGCAGGACGCGAAGCGGAAAACTTCTTGGGGCTTATTGCTTTATTATAAAACAGATAGTTCTGGTACTTGATTCTGATTGGTTGAGCCACGTTTGAAGCTGTTGTAAATTACTTTACAAACATACACCTTTGTTTACTTATGTGTGTTGCTCGCCATCACTTTGTTGCAACCACAACTGTTTCTGAGGAACTACATTGTTTGGAGGAAGAATACTGTTTTTATTTGTATTATTACACTTTATTTGCTATGTTTTATTTTGTGAAACCTTACTACGTATTTGGAATAACTGTTTTCTAAAAGCAATAATTCCTATGAAGCCGTGGTTTACAGTGAATTTATAACAGCTAAGGGGCATTGTTAGGCAGGACGCGAAGCGGAAAACTTCTTGGGGCTTATTGCTTTATTATAAAACAGATAGTTCTGGTACTTGATTCTGATTGGTTGAGCCACATTTGAAGCTGTTGTAAATTACTCTACAAACATACACCTTTGTTTACTTATGTGTGTTGCTTGGTATCACTTTGTTGCAACCACAACTGTTTCTGAGGAACTACATTGTTTGGTGGAAGAATACTGTTTGCTATGTTTTATTTAGTGAAACCTTAAACGTATTGGGAATAACCGTTTTATAAAAGCAATAATCCTTGTGAAGCCGTGGTTTACAGTGAATTTATAACAGCTAAAGGGCACTGTTAGGCACAACACGAAGTGGAAAGCACGGCTTCTTGGGGCTTATTGCTTTATTAGTCACTTTAAAAGAATAGTTCAGCCAAAGAAAGAAAATATGGACATTATTTACTCACGTCTGATGCGATGATCCAAATTAGTTTATTTTCTATCTTCTGTGGAACAGAAATCTTTGAAGAATGTCCTCCCTACTCTTTTCCGTTAGTCATGCACCAAAATAAACATTTTGGGCACGCTGGGCTGAAAAAAAACAATTTTTTTTTAAATTATACTTTTGGAATAATTTAAATAATTGTGAGCCTAATTACAGTCTCCACCAACTTTTGAAATACTATTAATTTATATTGTAATACTATAGAATTTTTGGATGGAAAAATTTCAGTGTTTGAAATTTTGGAGCATCCTTTGTTCCATATTTTAAAAAGAGAAGGCAAAGTGATTGAAATTGAAGTTGTTTATTTAAAAACTTCTCCACTGTAACTTTAAAATAAAATATGGCACCAATGACGTCAACAGTGTTTGGTCACAAGATGCCTGGAAATCAATGGTGTCCATTGACTTTTGTTGTCCATTTAAGAGCTTCAGCAGAGAGGAAGATCAGTGGTTAGAGACTTACATTTGGTCTTACTTATAGTTGTCTCTGCACAGTAAACAGAGTTAAAGGGATAGTTCACCCAAAAATGAAAATTACCTCATGATTTACGCATCCTAGGTGTATATGACTTTCTTCTTTCAGATGAATACAATCTGAGTTATATAAAAAAAATGTCCTGGCTCTTTCAAGTTTTATAATGCCAGTGAATGGGCGTTGAGATTTTGGAGACCAATAAAGTGTGTCACTTTTTTAGGGCTTCAAAATCTCAACAGCCATTCACTGCCATTATAAAGCTTGAAAGAGCCAGGACATTTTTAATAGAACTCAGATTACATTCGTCTGAAAAAAGGAAGTCATATACACCTAGGATGGCTTGAGGGTGAATAAATCATGGGGTGATTTTCATTTTTGGTATAAAGGTTACATGTTTGCACCTTTAAAATAAGAGATTTGTGATCGTGAACTATTGTTTATGAGTCCTGAAATATCTTATATTTACTGTAGCAGAGACAGTGGTCAGGAAACCACATTGGAGGATTCTCCAAATGAACCTATTGCTCTGAGAGCCCAGTCCCATGAGTCCATCAAAATAAGCCTTTGCATTATGTGGTAAAGCTACGGAAATGAAGGCAACCAAATTACTAGGTTTCCTATAACTATCATCTCATACAGCCATATTGCTTGAAATATGGGTGTGTCCTTTGTTATTGGTTTTTTTTCTGTAGCAACAAGCTTTTTCCTTCCTCTTTTTTTTCCCCGTTGATCCAGTGTTGGGATGTGCTGTGTCAAACCGGGGAGAGGGGGCTGATCTGGTCGAACAGTATGCTTTCTCAGAAGAGTAGCTTTACTGGCTGCCAAAGAAAACAAGTTCCCTCAGAAAGCGGATGGTGGTTGGGCTGCAACTTTTAGAGAGCATGTGATTACCATCTGAAAAGCGCCCTCTTTGCAAAAGCTGGAGTTCTGCAATGCTGGATTCTTTCCAGCACTCTCACAGCAAACAACACAGAGCCTGGTGTTGGTCCTGGGTGTTTTATCAGACTGGACATAGTTTGTTGTTTTCTTTTTTTTCAAACTTCCATGAACTTCACGATGATTGAAATAGTTTTGAAATAATAATTCCTTTCCTATCTGATTGGCTCGACATGCAGCAGGCTACAAAATACATGCCTGAATATGTGCCATGAAAGAATCCACTGTGTTAAAAAGGGATGTGGTTGTTTTACTAGTCAGTGAATGAAGGGTATAAACTCACTGTTCCTAGAAGCATGCAATAAAAACATGACATAAGAAAATTCTGTTAAAAAGCATCAAATATGATACATAAGGCTTTTGAAGAACATTGATTTGTTTATCTTTCAATTAGCACTGTATTGCATTGAGTTGCTATATAAACTACAGAGTTTTGATAATAATATTAACCATTTAAATATCATTTTACTAAAACATATTATTGGGAGGTAGACTGACTCGTGTTTTTATGTAAGTAGTCTGTTATATTAGTATAAAGATCTTGTTGATTTACATTGCAAGTTCATCACTTTTTTGCCATACAAGTGTCAACAACTGCACCAAATTGCACATAATTGTTTAGTTTGAACCTTTGATTAAAATTACGCATTTAGTTTTACCTCCTTGAGCTCCATATTCTCCGATATCAAACTATATTGGCCTTAAAAGTCTGATGTATCCATAATGATACTCAACAAAAACTCATGCAAACTTTTTTTTGGGTTTAAAATGTTCAATAAACTGTTCCAGACACACATTTTTTAGTTATTTCATATATCAGGCTTTACAGGGTTATACATTTATGGGGGAATATATTCAGTTTTGAAGCCGTGCCTACTTAAAGGGACAGTTCACCCAAAAATGAAAATTACCCTTTGAGTTACTCACCCTCAAGCCATCCTATCATTTCAGAAGGCCTTTATTAACCCACTGAGCCATGTAGAGTACTTTTTATGATGGATGGATGCACTTTATTTACTTCAAAATCTCAACACCCATTCACTGCCGTTATAAAGTTTGGAAGTGCAAGGACATTTTTTTTTTTAATATAACTCCGACTGTACTTGTCTGAAAGAAGTAAGTAATATACATGGCTTGAGGGTGAACTGTCCCTTTTATTATTTTTTTTAGATAAAATATTGCTAAAGCAGCAACAAAGAAAAATAAACAAAAAATAAGGTAATGTTAAGGTAGATTCATCATTCATTATGTTTATAGAATTTACGCAAATCATATTATAGTGCGAGTATATTAAAAATGACTGTTAATGCAGTAATGCAGAAACACTTAAAAAATAGTTTCCCGCTGCCTTAAAATTTTTAGTTTAGTCAACTAAAATATCTACACTGTAAAAAACAATTTGTTGAGTCAACTTAAAATAATTTGTAACCTGGCTGCCTTAAAATTTTAAATTCAGTCAACTCAAAAAAAAGTTTATTCAACTTGAAATGTTAAATTATACTAAGTGACAACTTAGACATTTGAGTTGAATCAACTTAAAATTAAGGCAGCTGGGTTACTTACCCATCTGTTAAGTTTAGCAAACACAAATATCTAAGTTGTTACTTAGTCCAACTTAACATTTCAAGTTGAATAAACTTATTTTAGTTGACTGAACTTAATTTTAAGGCAGCAGGGTAACAAATTATTTTAAGCTGACTCAACAAATTGTGTTTTTTATTTTTTACAGTGTAGTTATCACTTAGTACAACATAACATTTCAATTTGAATAAACTTAAAATTTTAAGTCAGCAGGGTAGTTTTCATTGCACAGTTTTCTATCTCGCAAGACAGATCTGGTTGAGAACAATGCAGTATTTTTTTTTAATAGTTTACATAGACATGATTGTGCTAAAAAATGACAGTGACTACCCACTCCAGATGCACCTTGTTAAACTCAGTAGCAGATGGTCAGTGACTAACAACAGTTTATGAGCTGAAAAAAGTGGTGCAACAGTTTCCCCCTCAGCTACTAAAACTACATTATTATTTTGTTTTCTGTTTGAAAATGAAAGAATTAGGTCTAATTGAATGGCAAAATACATACAAAAATATGTTTTTTATTTTAAGGGAGTGTTGTTAAGCCAAAACTATAAAATTAGTCATCTGGAAATTGTGTTCAAAAAGGCCATCCGTGAATAGTTTCTCTTTCATTGCTAAGCAACAATAGCCTTTTCCATTAGAAGCTTTAAATCACCGGACGCTTGCATGTCACGGCTTTGGAAATTGTACCACCTGTGATGGTTTGGAATGAAATGTGCTGGAATTTTTATGCAAATTAGTGGTTTAATTTAAAAAAAATCCCTGAATATCAGTGAGGGGGAGTGGCCGAGAATGGATTATGTCTTTCAAAGCAATAATACATGCTGTTGGGTTGTCCTCACAAGATGATTGAAGTTACCAACGAGAAGAGCTCTAATGTCTGCCGCAGCTCGATACCAAGCACGCCAGATCAGAAATGGCTTCCCATTAACATCCAACCTCCCTAAAGATGCCTGTCTGAAGAGCGTCATTTGTTTAAAAGATCAAAGACGTGATTTCATCAGCCTTTCTAGTTACGATAATTTGCGTACGAGTGTAGTACGCTGCATTGGGTTATGACAATCCCTGATGTGCTGCCAGCCCGTCAATTTTTAAGCTGTCAAAACAAGTCTATTTACATTTATTAAAGTTGTAAATAATGAAGTATCGCCTGGTTTTATGAGTTTAACACTTCTATACTGCAGTCATGGGAGTAGAAACAAATGTTCTGGATGTGTTACTCTGACAGTCACGTTACTGTAAATCACAATGTAAATCAGTCAGCGGTGCAGGGACTACTTCAAATGTAATTGCAGCATAGCTTCTCATTGCATGCTGACAATTTGCAGGTGTGTTAAAAGTGCCTGTGGCATTCTCAGCAGCATGATCGTGAAAAAAATATCACATCAATACTGAGATCATACACGGTGCTTTTGTGCTTGAATCCTTGTTGGTGGCTCTGAAATGGGTTGTCTCATTATTTTAAGAGGCTGGAACCCAGATGAGCATGGAAGGATGAATTGATTGCATGTGTGAATTGATATGTTATGTGCTGTAGAGGCAATAATCATAATGACTGTAACATTACGGTTTTGCCTTTTTTGAAAATGGACTGTAAGTCACTTCAGTGCTCACAAACAGAGATTCTGAAATTATAAAACAAAACCGAATTCAAAATATTAGTGAATAATATAACACTGCTAGTTAATTTTTATACTGTGACTTTATTGTGGTCTTGATTTTAAACTACCCATATATATATGTGGTGTTTATTGGAGTTTCACAAACAGGGATTTATAATACAGTACATTATAAAAAATCTGTAACAATTTACAATAGGGTCCCATTATTTTATTTTAATTGCATTACCTACCAATGAGCAATACATTTGTTATAGTTAGTTAAAAATCATTGTTAGTTCATGTTAGCTCATTACATAATAGTTCATGTTAGGTCCATTAAATAATACTAAGAGATACATTTTTTGATTTTAATAATGTATTAAGAACTATTGACATTAACATTAGCCAAGATTAATAAATGCTTTTTCATTGTCAGTATTTTTCATTGCTGACTATTAACATATTAAAACTTATTGTAAAGTAGGGCTGTCACTAACGATTATTTTGGAAATCGAGTAATCGGTCAATTATTCGGTCAATTATTCTTTGTTTATAATTGTTTTGAGGTAATAAAAATAGACCTAAGCAAACAAAATTTCTTAAAATAGATATATATTAGCAATGAAGCAATAATAATTGGTTCAAATAAAGTATCAAAAGTATTAAATGAATTTACAATGGTATAATTATAATAGTAGGCTTTATTATGATTTTTTATATATTTAATATACCATGCAGCCTTAGAAAATGGACTAATAAAGCGTACATGAATTCTTGTCCAGTAAATGTGCCACTTCTGGTATTCTGACATGGGCAAAATGCATTCGAGGATTTTTTTTTTAAATCGAGTACTCGAATTGAGAAATTGTGACAGCCTTATTGTGAAGTATTACTAAAGATATAAATAAAACAACTTTATATATTTATATATGTATATTTGAAATATACAGCTTTTTAAAGACAGGAAAATTTGTAATATTTTACCAATTAGATAAAATATTATATAATTCGTACTGAATTAAATATGAATGATTCATTATTAAAATATTAAATATTAAAAATATCAATAAAATACATGGAAATATTTACTTTGTGAAAATACTAATTTTATTTATTAATAGGTTAATGTTAATTAAAATCATAGTGCTTCATTACAAATAAATAATTTAAGCCATAGGAGTTAATCTGACAAAAATGGTTAAAGGGATCGTTCGCCCAGAAATGAAAATTCTGTCATTAATTACTCACCCATCATGTCGTTCCAAACCTGTAAGACCTTCATTTATCTTTGGAACACAAATGAAGATTTTTCTGATGAAATCTGAGAGCTTTCTCACCCTGCATAGACAGCAATGCAGCTACCACATTTAAGGCCCAGAAATGTAGTAAAGACATTATGTGTCGTGATACTTTCATGAACGTGCAACGTCGTCGAAGACTGACACAGAAGAGAAGAAATTGTTGAATAAATTGTTTGGCCGTTGAACTTGTCAGTTGCATTGCTGTCTATGCAGGGTCAGAAAGCTCTCAGATTTAATCAAAAATATCTTAATTTGTGTTACGAATAAACAAAGGTCTTACATGTTTTGAACGACATTAGGGTGAGTAATTAATGACAGAATTTTCATTTAAAACATTTTTGGGCGAACTAACCCTTTAAATGTTAAGGTGTGTTGTAGGTTAAAGTCTGGATATAAAAGTCTCTATTGCTCTGTTTGGTAAGGTAATTGTAGTCTGGTCTTTATGCGTCTCCTCTTATGGCTATTGAGAGGATCTAATTGAGTTTGAGTTGTGGTTTAGGGCGAAGATTCTCTGGCAGGGGGGCATCATGATGTCAAGCTACTCAAGTGTGTCCTATTAAAATAAACCCGCGTAACATATTATGCATTTCTAATTATACCTATCGGTTTTGACAGTGTAGTTGGTACCATAAATTATTGATCTCTGTCGAGCTGAAAGACTTTATTAATTAAAATGGAGATGTACTAATTAAGCTCTCTGCATGGGGGTGACATAATTGTCCCCAATTTAATTTGGGTGGCACTCACCAATTGTGTCATAGTTGAGAGAGATGAGAATAAGGAGACTCTAGGGTACAAATGTGACAGTGACAATGGGAAAGAGTAATAGAAATGCATAAGTCACTAACCGGAGCAGAAAGACAGATTTTTTTTTTTTCCCCACTGTTAAAATACATTACTTTCTTCTATCCAAGTTGAATGTACGGACACTAAGCCATTCTTAGCTTGACTTCCTGGAAGGGTATAAACAATGTGGCTTTGTGGTGTTTTCAAAACATTGCTCTGTTTATAAGGTTCGACATTTCACTGTTTAGCACAACCAATGGCATGAGTTTGAGGCGGTATTTCCTGTTTGACTAAACAATGCACGATAGGGCCATGATGGAACTTAAGGCTCACTTAAATTTACCATAAAATGTAAAGAATATTTTGGTTAAAATGTATTAATATAACAATGACTAAAGCTGAAACTATACCAATTTTTTTGTTAATTTAAAAAATAAAATAAGTTTGTTAAAATGCAAAAAAAAAATTAAAATGAAAACTAATATATGAGTGTTTGTGTATAGCTAAATAGAAAAAAAATATGAAAACAAAATTAGTGTAACGATATTATTATAATTAATATTAATATTAATAATAATTAAAATACAAGCTAATATTAAAATATGAATGAATAATACAATAGTATATAACTAATACTAAAATAACTCTGCTAGAGTTTTTGTTTTTAATTATGTAACTTTACCGCTACGATTTTATTTTTAAAACTACCAGAGATTTATGGTGTTTATTGGATTATTCTGACATACTGTAAAAAACAAACAAAACAAAACAAAACAAAACCCCACAATTTGTTGAGTCAACTTAAAATAATTTGTTACCCTGCTGCCTTAAAATTAAGTTCAGTCAAGTAAGTTAAGTCAACTTGAAATGTTAAGTTTCAAGGGACAACTTAGATGGTTAAGTTGACTACACCAAAAACTGGTTTGTTACACTTAAAACTGTGTTGTTATCCAGCTGCCTTAAAATTGTAAGTTGAATCAACACAAATATCTAAGTTGTCACTGAGTAAAACTTAACATTTTAAGTTGACTAAACTTTTTTTGAGTTGACTGAACTTAAAATTTTAAGGCAGCGGGGTAACAAATTATTTTAAGTTGACTCAACAAATTGTTTTTTACAGTGTATGTGACCCTGGACCACAAAACCAGTCATGAGGGTCAATTTTTTTTAAAATTGCTATCAGTGTGTGAAGAGTGGGAGAAGAAGGTTGCATTGACAATCCAACACAATGGGCAGCACATTGAACACATTTTATAAGTGGTCAGAAACTTGTAAATAACTCAATAAGTTTGATGTGTCACATGACCCTCTTCCTATTGAAAAAACAAAAGTTGGATCCAAGATGGCCAACTTCAAAATGGCCACCATGGTCACCACCCATCTTAAAAAGTTTGCCCCCTCACATATACTAATGTGCCACAAACAGGACGTTAATATCACCAACCATTCCCATTTTATTAAGGTGTATCCATATAAATGGCCCACCCTGTACATCATCTGAAAGCTGAATAACTAGGCATTCCATTGATATATGGTTTGTTGACTATATTTGGCCGATATACAACTATTTGAAAATCTGGAATCTTCTCAAAATATTGAGAAAAATCACTGTTAAAGTTGATATATTTATGGTAGGAAATTGACAAAATATCATCATGGAACATGATCTTTACTTAATATCCTAATTTCCTAATTAATATTAATATTAATAATATCCTAAATAATATTTTTGGCTATTGCTACAAATATACCCATGCTACTTACGACTGGTTTTGTGGTCCAGGGTCATGTATTTGTAAAAAAAAGTGATATTAAGTATTTTTATGATTATCTGTATTGGTCATTCTCAAAACTGATTTGGCGATTAAAATAATTTAAAAGCATTTTAAGAGTTTTTGTCAGAGCCCTTTTTATTTTTATTTTTTTAATTTTGACAATCGGTTTTAAAACCAGACGTGTAGCGGTTCAAAATATCGCTTATCGGTTTATTTAATCTGTAATAATTAGTATCGGTAGTAGCCCTAAAAACATATCTGTCGACCCCCTAGAATGAATTCATATTCTTCTCATGCAACTACACTGAGAAAGAAAAAAGTCTGCTTTATTATTATACCATGTATGATTAATGTGATTACAAAGGTTGTTTGCAAAATCTATATCCCTCTCCCACAGGTTCAGAGCTTATGAAGCCAATATCACTGAGTGTAAACCAAAGCAACACTATGGATTAGATGTTATGACTGTGACTTTGATTTATTCTAGCTTGCTGTAATACCATTTCCTAATTCCCACCCTTACATAACACATTTTCATATGGAAGGTCCTTACTGACCACAGACATTTGAGAAAGGGCAAAGACTAACCACTTTAAAGGGCTCGGCTGCTGCTCGAGTTGAGGTTAGCTCATACTATTCTTGGTTTCTTGCTGATCTTTCAACACTGTGGTGCACTAGAGAGGGAATGTTCCAGATGTTTAAAGAATGTCTGCTGAAACACCATATGTATTCAGTGTTGCAGAGCCTTTGCAATGAGGTTTCGTTATATCACACAAGGGATGGAGAATCATTGTTATTGCTCTCAGATTAATCATTCAAACTCAGGAGCTTCATATCATGCCTGTTGCACAGTGGCATGGCAACTTTCCATGTGCACTAGTTAATATAACCTTTTTTTTCCTTAATTTATTAATTTATTCGATTTTGTGTCATGACTTTCAAGAGCAGTTGCTGTCAGCTTTTGTAGGAATGTCTCCGAATGATCAGTTAGTGAGGTTATCTACTTTTTTTTTTCTTAGCAATTAAAAAAATAATAAAGCTAAAAAGTGAATAATTGTAGAGGCACAATTCTCAGAGAGGTGCTTTACCATGCTAACAATAACTGTCAGTTAGTTAAAACCTCCTTTGAGAAGCGTCTCTACATTCGTCCCCTCCACCACTGCTGCACTCATCACAGCAGCACTTTTTAACAAATTATTCAGCTTCAACAATACATTTCGAGACAATTACTGTCACATTCTTCTGTTATTGTGCATAATTAGAAGCTCTCAGTTTTTAGAGTATTATGATACTGTAGTTCTCACATTTAGATTTTTATCCTCTGTTGCTCTTGATGTGATTGTTTTCAAATATGGATGACAGCAGTTGATCAATACCAGTGAAAATGAATGATTTACAATACCACAGGAAAAAAAAAAAAAGCTATTAAATTAAATGATTGAAACACTTTTTAAAATGTACACAACTGTTCAAAAGTTTGGAGTCAGAAAGATTTTCATTTTGCTCACCAAGGCTTAGGAATGGGTTAAGCGACATGATTAACGGTAGAAATCTGTCAGTTGGTAGAGGTTTTGGACGGTTGTCTCTGCGGTTACACACTCATGTGATGTTGTGGTGCTGCGTGGCCAAAACGTATCTTTGCATGTGTTTTTAAGCATTGCAGTTTAAAAACAAGTCATTTTAAGCCGTTGAAATGCAATCAGCAGTGAAAGAGAACTTTGCTTTATGCGTGTGCTGTCAGTTATTTTTGCCGCTTTATAGGCCTTGAACAGTTAAATACACACACTTGTATGCGTCAGAATGCTTGTCTTTGCAAGTATCCTTGTTAACATAGTAATTTAGGTCTTAAGTAAAAGCAAACAGCTGAGAAACAAAATGTATAACAGTATATTGGATCCGGGCAGCTGTTAAAGTGTGATTCATGTTAATCAAACAACAAAGGAGAAGAAATCTCTCACTGCTCTTGACTAAATCACTTTTGTTGCTTTAATGAGAAGAAATATATATTTAATTTGCATAATGAAGAATATGCAGTGTTTTTATACATTTCATTACTTTATACAATGTCTTATTTATGACATTATGACATTTTTATGGTATCAAACATTTTTATATCATAAAGACCTTATTTAAAGCAATATCTTATCGTGATATATATTGTCACTGTGAAATAAAATTACTTGTATCTTTTGTAACATTATAAATGACTTGTCTTTAATATCAATTTTTATCTTTTTAATGCATCCTTGCTGAATGAAAGTAATAATTATTTTCTCTTTTTTAAATCTTACTGGCTAGAGGTCGACCGATATTGGATTTTAGAGATAACCGATAAGTAGGTTGGACCACACTGGCCGATACCGATAGTTTTTAAAATGGATACTGAACGGAAAATAAATAGTGCTCTACTATTAAAAAAAAAAAGAAGTAGCCTACTGAACCATACTTTGTAAATGAATAAAAATATTAATATTAATTATATATTGATCATTACAGTTAGTTCACTGTTCATTAATGTTAACAAAAGCAACTAAAATTTTTTTAAATATATCAGTAAATGCTGAAATGAACACACTCTAGCAAGTAACAATACTTCTATTCTACAGCTTTTATCAATCTTAATGTTACAAATGGACTCATATTGTAAAGTGTTACCATTACATCAACAATCAAGCTAAAGATGGCCATCTTTAAATATCTACACAAAGGCCACAGTACTGAAATTGCATACATATGGATATTGTGTGCTTTTACAATTTAACTGCTTCTATTCTAGAACATTAATCAAAATATAAAAATATGTTAGTCACACAACGGGCAAAAGTGCAGCGCCTAGAAGAACTCGCAGCTATAGAGTATACTGCATATGAGTCCCTCACTTGTCTTCAGTGTGAAAAGATGGATCTCAACATCACACAGTCAATGTTGGAAAAGGTTCAAATACACAAAAATGATGGAAAACCAAAGAATTTGTGGGATCTGAAGGATAACAACACAGTATTAAGAATCAAGCGCATGTAACTTTTGAACAGTGTCATTTTTATAAATTCAGCTATTATTTTCTCTTGTGGACTATATGAAAACATCTTTTATGTGAAATATCTTATTCAGGTGAGTACTAAAAAAACAATATGCATGTTGTCTGATCCCTCTTATTTTGCAGATTCTAAAAGGAGGATGTAAACTTTTGACGTCAGCTGTACCTTTAAAATATTTCTAAATAAATTAAACCACTTCATGCTTTCATATAATTATTCAAGTACACTGTTCAGTAAAATGGAACAATGAAATCACAGCAGTGAGTGTTTTTCTATTTTTCTTGAAACTGTTTTATTAATGACAAGAGCAGATTTATTAAGTTAGTTTTTTTCGATTTTTTTTTTTTTTTTTTTTTTTTGTCTGTTTGCATTCAAATCACTTTATTCACATAATCGCCATGTGCAGCTTCATTACTGCTTCATTAAAGGGATCTTCACTGAGTATTTGCACAAATCCAGATGTTCACATTCAAAGCAGCAGTCTGTCAGTCACGGTAGCTAATCGATTCTTCTGTAAAATGCTTTAACTTGTAGTATCGACTTGATGCCAAAGTACTTTTGTCATGCTTTTAAAACATTTCTTAGCAAACAGTACTTCAATATGAGTGAAATGTTATGATTCTCAAGAGCTGCTGGCACTGATCTTCACAATTTGCGCTCTGAGAAGCACATGAGCAGAACAGCTCAGAGTCCTTTTTTTCCTACGAGCTCCTTTTTTTCCTCTTTGTGGCTGTGACAACAGGTAAAGTCTCCCTGCAACCCCCACTTTAAGGGACATGTGGGCCACGTTGTGTTTTTCTTCCCTACAAAGACTTCAGAGTCTTTTCTGAATGCCTGTGGCTGGAGCTGTGTGCTGGAGTAAACAATAAGGCGGTCACGTGAGGGGCAGCAGCGGCGGTTCTGCAGCATCTGTGGGAGCGGCTGCGCTCCTCTTGCAGGCGCTGAACTTTGCTCTGTTTGGAAGGACGGCGAACGGTCCCGCCAAACCCGAGAGGCTGCTCCTCCTCTCTGTGCTCAGGGGCTTGTGTGTGTGTTGAAGTCTCTTGTGTAATTCGAGGAACTGTGAAAACGAGGGGTTAGGGTTTTGGCACTACCTCACAGCACGTAGTGACAGGAAACACTGCACAAATGACTCGGCCAACTCCCCCCATCTCGCCCTCCTTCTTGCTTTGTTTCAAGCGTTCTGTACATGTACCCTGTTGCTTGTTTGCTTCACAGCTGTCTGACTATTAGGGATTTGCAAAATGACAGATTTTTAAAAGCAGCTAGTCTTTGAGGAGTCTTATTTATCTGTAAAATATAATATATATGAAATAATTGTCAGTGCGTTAGTAGTGATGAAAAATATTTAATAACAATTCAATATTCAAAATTCAAAATTCAAATATTCATATATATATATATATATATATATATATATATATATATATATATATACACCCTACAGTGCCTATCTCTATAACTATATTTATAAAAAATAACTAAAACTGAAAATAACAATGACAAATAAAAATAACTTACACACACACACAAAAATACAAAACTACATAAAGGAGAGTCAGTTGGTACTTTTCAGCAACTTAAACAATTAAAATATTTAATAATAATTATATGTACTGTACAGTGCCTTTCTAAAAAGACATTTTAAAAGTTAAGTTGTTTTTATAATTAAAATAATAAAATCAACATTTCAATATGTTAAGCTATTTTTCAATATGAAACAGCTATTTTTTATTATATATTTATATAATAGTTGTGTTTATTAAATGGCAAAATATAATTAACATATATTAATACAACAACATGTACTGTACAATGCCTTCATAAAACAAGACATGTAAAAAAACAAGTTGTTTTTTCTAATTCAAATAATTAAAAAATATAAAACATTTCAGTGTTGAGCTATTTTTCAATATGAGAGCTATTTTTCATTTTTATGATATATTTATATAATAGTTGATTTTTCATAAACAGCAATAATACATTTTAAATATATTAATACAATATGTACTGTTCAATGCGTTTATAAAACAAGACATTTTTAAAACATGATTTTCCTAATTAAAATAATAATAAAAATATTAAGCATTTTAATGTGCTGAGTTTTTCATTATTTTATATATTTATATATTTTATATTTATTGTACATTTATATAATAGTTGCTTTTTAGTAAACAGCAAAATATAATTAAAATACATGTATACAACAATATGTACTGTACAATGCCTTTATAAAACAAGACATTTCTAATTAAAATAATAATACAAATACAATATATGTGTGTGTGTGTGTGTATGTATATGTATATGTATATGTATATGTGTATATATATATATATATATATATATATATATATATATGTATGTGTGTTAAGCTATTTTTTTTTACTGAGAAACATATTTTCCATGTATTTTTATATTTATTATATATTTATAATAGTTGCTTTTTAGTAAACAGCAAAATATATTTAAAATTTAAATAAAACAATTACATTATTACATTTTCTTATATTTATTTATATCTATGTTTAATAATTACATCAGAGTATCATGAAGGTTTTATTATTATTAGTTTTGTAATGTAGTTTAGCACTATTTTACATTTGAGTGGAGGTTTTTATTCTTTTTATTATATATTAGGTAAACTATTTCTTTAAAACGCTTCACCTAAAAAAAAAAAAAAAAAAAAAAAAAAAAAAAAAATGAATTGACCTCAGTATCACCTTTGTTTTTCACTATTTCTTTTTCTCCTTCTTGTTGTGTTTTCCAGATTTTTGCTGAACATTAACACTAAAAAAAACCCACTAGCGTAAAAAGCCTCTGTAATGCGTTTTACCGGTGATAAAATGAGGCTGAAGCCCTCTTGAGACTCCAGTGGTTAACTTAACCCCCCCATTCAGCGGCTGGCTGTCATTCCCAGCGAGGTTAAAGCGCTACGTGACGGCCATAAATACAGCAGCGGCTCTCCGGCAGCCACTCACAAACAATGAGAGCTCCGTCCCCTTCCTCCGTGCGTTCTTCCCTCACTCTCAGGTGCTGAGTGGCCAAGACCCCTCTCCATCTCACTGTGATGCTGTCTTTCTCTCTCACCTTCTCTTTTCTATTCATACTCTTGCTCTCTCGCCCCTTGCTCGCCCCCTTTGTCTCTGTGGCTCGTGTTTTTCTGCGCTGTAAGAGAGCCGTTCGTCCACCGCTGTGCAGGGCATTGAGCTGCACCTCCTCTCGCTTTCACATTTACATAAGGAACAGTAGCCTGGCGCCGGCTCTATCTTAACCAGGGCATCTGCTGCTGTTTACCAAGTGTGCGTGCACAGAATCAACATGCCACGACCAAAACAAAGGAAAATTAGTTTACATGCTGTTACAGTCTTGTTTACCGTTTCGGAGATGCACCTGTTTCAATTATGTGCTAAATCACTATGTGACTGTCATGTATAAATCAAGAAAATATAAGCAACATTCAGAGCAACAGATTTTTGCATTTCGAGAATGTAAATGAAGTTGGCAGGTCTTTTTTATGCAGTCTTCTGAATGTTTTCAGGGACACAACATTTTGGTAGTGTATAAGATATTGGCTGATATTAGAGATTTTGTATGTTTGTTTGTTTTATTTGCAATTGGTTATTTGTGTTTATTAATTTCTTTTATTTTTTTCATCATTTAACACTCAAAGTTAAACACTAATATTTTAGCAACACTGTTAAATGCAATCTCAAAATGAAAATCCATTTTATATACTGTACATATTAATGTTGTGATGCCTAAATTAATATTATTAATATTATATATTTTATCCTCTACAATGCAGTGTTATTCTTAAATAAAAATATTAAAAATATTTTGGTTAATTAAGAGATCAAATAAAATATTATTAATAAATAAATAACTATTAGATGAAAAACTTAAACTTAGAAAATATACATGAAAATTAGAAATGTTTAACTAAAACCAAAGTAAAAATATAATACAAATATAAAATAATATAAAAATAAAAATACTGCTAAATAAAAATATTGTACATTACATTAACTAAAGTAAAAATATAATAAAATGATAATGATAAAGTAAAATAATATAAAAATAAAAATAATGATAAAAATATTTTACACAAAAAAATAATAAAAATGACAAAATTTCGTAACAAAATTACTAAAACTAAAAATGAAATCTAAAATTAACTGAAGTAAAAAATAATAATAAAAAATAAAAATAATATTAAATAAAAATAATGCTAAATAAAAATATTTTGCACAAAAACTAATAAAATTACAAAACTACATAAAATTACTAAACTAAAAATAAATTTAAATTAACTGAAGTAAAAATAATAAAAAATAAAATAATATAAAAATACAAATATATTACACAAAAACTACAATGCAAAACTACATAACAAAATTACTCAAACTAAAAATGAATTAAAATTAACTGAAGTAAAAAAAATAAAATACAAATCAAAATAATGCTAAATAAAAATATTTTCACAAAAACTAATAAAATGACAAAACTACCAGACAAAATTACTACAACTAAACGTGAAAACTAAAATTAACTGAAGTAAAAATATAATAATAAAAATAAACTACTAATACACAAAATTGCTGTAACTAAAAATGACTAAAAATAAAAAAATAAAAAAATAACAAGTAAAAATATAATAACAAAAATAACTGAAATAAAAATTAATAAACGAAAACTAAAATGAACTGAAGTAAAAATATAATAAAAAAATTAAATAATAAAAATAAAAACAATGCAAAATAAAAATGTTTTACACAAAAACGAATAAAATGACAAAACTACATAACAAAATGACTAAAAATGAAAACTAAAATGAACTGAGGTAAAAATATTATTTAAATAATCATAAAATAATATAAAATAAAAAATGCTAAATAAAAATATTAAAATTCAAAATGTAAACAAAAGCTAATTCAAAATATTCATAAACAAGAAAATAATAACAATACTAACAGCACTGTTTCTCACAGCTAGGTTTTTTTTTCTTTCCCAAATTTTTAATCTTACTGTAAATAAGCAATTGTTACAATAATGCTGCTTTGGCAAACATTGCTTAATATACATAAAGCATGCCATTGTATTGTCCAGTATATATCATGTGTGTACTGTTGTTCCACAGGCTTTGCAGCAAAAGGTTGATTGCTTCTGTTCTCTCTATGCATAAAGGTGGTAAACAGTTCACATATTAATGTAAACGCTGTTCCTTTGAGCTTCTAACCAGTCAACTTCTCACTCTTAACCATGCACCTGCCATTTTTATTATGCCCCTCAGGCAGCTTTGTGTGGAGTCCACCAACATATTAAACCTGTGGAAACCACCATAACTCCCCTAATAAGTGTCCATAACACGTTCGCAAGTGACAGGGTCTTTGTCCCGGTCTGAGGCCGTTAGGACATGACGTTCAGGGGAAGACGACTGCCCCCACCGCACCCCCTCACATACACACGCACTCTCACCCATCAGCCCCATCTCATGAAGTATGGAGTTTTATGAGGCACTCCAGTACCCCCCACACTGTGTAATTGGGAGCGTCTCTGTCGTAGTGATGGCTCCCCGGGGAACGCGAGTGACGTTGGCGGGGGGATGGACGGGGTCACGTGCCGGCGTGAGGGATGGTGGGCATGGCGATCTACGAGAGATAGGGACGCCGTGCCTTTGACATTGATGCTTACACTTTAAAAGACACATCATTAGCCGTTACTCAAAGTTTTGTAGGCAACCGGCGTCCGTTCTGTTGTTTGAAGGCTATCTAATGTGAAAGGAACTAGGCATGCCTCTCACAGGATAAAGCACAGGTGCTTTGTGAGCTTGAACTCAATAATAATCGCATTGTCACTAGTGAATTCTAGTGTGACATTTGTACTATCGACCTCAGCTTTGTGCGTAGCACTATTGTTACCACAGACTGCTGCCTTCCTCCAGGGAAGTTCCTACTTATGACTTTTGATGTTGCTCGAAAGATTTAAGTGATTTTGGTGAACACTGTGGATGAGTTTAAGCAGTTTTTATATTACTCTTTGATATTTAGTGTCTGTTTCAGTAGGATTTTTATTTTAAGGATTTAATTTTTTATTTCCCACTTCTACTTTTCATTGGCATTTTCACTGACCCCAACAACACACACACACACACACACACACACACACACACACACAAAATAACAATCTATTTTATATTTTAGCTGCACTTCCATTTAAGTCTTTTGTTTTTTCTTTCCTTTACATGACATGCAGGAAAAAAATATAAAGTAAAAAATGGCTCCAAGCAGCAATTACAGGGGTTCAAGCGTTTAAGGCATTTAAGCATATAATGAAAAAGATATTACTTATTATTCAGCAAGGCTGTACCCACCTAAATCAATAATGAAGCATTTTTGGAAATTTACCATAGAAATATGATGTATTTTTCATGTTTATGACTTACCGCGCCAGCTGTGGTCCGATCCCCTTAAAACTTTGCATGCTTGTTTAGAATCGCCTATCGCATGTGCTCAGCAGGTTTTGTGAAGTTTTGAGTTTTCCTGTAGGCTTTACAGGATTTTGGGTAAACTTGGACAGGCCCCTTTTCTAAAAGGCTTCCCAAAGGGTAAATGTCAACCTTTTTTGAAAATTATTGGCCTAGAGAATCCAGGAAATTGTATTGCAGTTTTTTTCCAGATTGAGCAAAAAATCTAGAATTAGTTTGCAAAAGTATTTTTATTTATTTATTTTTTTTTTAAAAACATCTCAATCATTTAACAAATGATTTGATTGACAGCAGTGGTTCTAGAGACAAAGTTGTCCGGAATGAGGAGCTCTATCGTATGATACGAATATCGCACGACGTACAATCATTTACGCACTTTAAAAATGCAATATCGTCCCCCCAGTGGCCGATTTCTTTCAATTTGCTCTTTTAGACTTCTGGGGCCGTGAGTCAAACAGTCCCACTGAGTTTTGTTCCAGCTGGCCTCTGTTAACCTTGTCTAACAGCTGCTTAAACTTCATCAGCCAACGGTGGACATGTTTTTAAGATACGCAAATGTGTTTACTTAATATCCTAACGATTTTTGGCATAAAAGAAAAAAACTATAATTTTGACCCACACAATGTATTTTTGGCTATTGCTACAAATATACCTGTGCTATTTAAGACTTTAAGACTATATTTAAGACTATTTAAGACTGATTTTGTGGTCCAGGGTCACAAATGTCCTTATACACACTTGTGACACTTCAGACCATGCACACCAATATTTATGTTGATAGGATGAATGGTTGCACAGTTATAGCCATTTTTTTTTTTCTCTTTTATAGTGGCACCAAATGGCCAAACTCTGTGATTTTTATTTTTTTTTATTTATTTAAAATTTTTTTTTTTTCTTCTTTTCCCCCTGTGACCTCAGATTAAAGTCTTACATACGTGTTTTGCGTTTGGTGAAGATATCTCATTTCATTCAGGAGTTAAAGGCATTTTACTAAAAGTGTCCTTGCCCCAAACTTTTTGGCATCCCTTTGCAACAGTGAGTCGAAAGTTCAACTCTTTTTTTTTGGTTTTTTTTTTTGATAATTATTGATATTCACTCTTTAGAGAATCTTTCTGCACTGGTTTGGTTCCAACCGGGCACAAAACCTAGGACTAGTTCGCAAAAGTAGGTTGAAAAAAAAAAAAAAAAAAAAATTCCCTAAAATTTCGGCTCACAATACAAACTTGACTGCACTTGAACCCCTAATCATGTGCACATTCCGCCTACTTCACAACAAGTGTATGCACATTTATTTTTTCTTGACCTCATCCTAATGTTATTGAATTTGGATTTTCTAAACAAGTGGCCATGTGCACGAGGTTACAAATTATTAAACTGTGCGCACAATTTACTTCTTTTTGTGGCATGTTGTGTATGGGGCTCTGTATTTCTTTTTTTTTTTTTTTTTTTTTTTTTTAAGATTTATACTTTTATTTAGCAAGGATGTTAAATTGATCAGTTTACAGTAAAGGCATTTATAATATTACAAAACATTTGTAGTTTATGTAAATATTGTTTGTAACTTTCTGTTCATCAATGAAAATAATAATAGAAAAAAGAAAAAAAATGTATTAGGGTTTCAGCAGCACAACTGTTTTTTTGCTTTTTTTTTTTTTTTTTTTTTTTTAATATTAATAATAGGAAGTGTTTCTTAAGCAGAAAATCAGCATATTAGAATGATTTCTGAAGAATCATGTGACACTGAAGACTGGAGTAATGAATAATAAAAGGCTGCAAGGTTTTCACAACAAAACCGCTCAATTGCTTCTCAAAACTAGCCCAGTCACATTTCAGAGGAGGTCCACAGGTAAAAATCGCATTCTGGGGGGTAAAATACATGTTTTTTGGCAGGGTTCCCCTGGTAGAATTCACATTCTAGGTGCTAAATATCATGTTATTGGTGTCACCTCAACCCACGGACATGAAAAACATCCCTAACAGTAATCCAATACTGTGAGAAAACCACAAACTTGGCAATACTGTTAATTATTCTGAAAATTCAGCTTTGCCATCACAGGAATAAATTTAACTTTGCAATATATTAAAATAGACAGTCATTTTAAATTGTAATAATATTTTCTACATTTTCACTGTATTTTAAATTAAATAAATGCAGTCTTGGTGAGCATGAGACTTAAAAAAAAATGGTAGAATATGCATTTTTATATTTGCTTGAAATACTTATTTTTTTTTAGAAGTACTTGCTTTTTATTTAAATGTTACATTTTTCTTTATAACATTATTTGTGCCCATTGTTTTTCTTCACAAATAGACAGCCATAATGTAACTTCATATTTATAAACAATCTTTTGGAGTGCATTGCAAAAAAAAAAAAAAAAAAGTCGACACAGAGTCTTACTGGTACTTCCAACACTACAAGAAGTCATTTTCTACAAAACCTTTGCTATTTTAGCCAGCTAGATTAGATTATCTTGGTGGAAAATCACTAAAGTTTGCACTAAAGTGGTGTAACTGTTTAGTGAGTTTGGCCCTTACTGTTATTATGGCTTAATTATGTCATTATGTCTCGATCACTGGGGGAATTATGATACGGTTTTCCGTAAATCTGTTTTATAAATGATACTGTATGTATTGGGAAAAGGTGCTATACATATAACATTAACTTCATGATTATCTAGATCTTCAAAGACTGATCTTTTATCAGTTCCAGCCATTTGAAACAACACTGAACCACTTTGACTTTCATCGAAAGAACAAAAACATGACATTAAAGTGAGTAAATGATAACAGAATTTTCGTTTTTGTTCAACTATCCCTGAGTTTCCAGATGGTGAATACGACATTGTAGCGTCCCGTCTCATAAATATGATCGGACGTGACTTGAAGACTTGAATCTGAATCTGGCAGGTAGCCAGCAGGAACACACTGGCATTGATGTGAGTTCAGTATTCGGGGAATAGAACAAGACCGAGTGTGATCAGCAGTCATTGTTGCCGCCGTAGACTTTATAAAGAGTCTTTTTTTCACATGGATGCCGCCTGCTTTCACTATCACCTCGTTTTTTTTTTTTCCTGACAAAAGGGGCGGCTAAATGAATTGCTTGCAGCAGCAACAAGCTCTGTATTCCCATCGCTCATTAGGTCAGACAGAAACATCAATTCTCTGAGTCCATCAAAGCAGTTGCTATGCCTGCCGCACGACGCAGCTCTTAAACATCCCAGCGCTGACTTTGTGAATGCGGCTCAGGTACTCCGTCATGGCGCCTCTCAGCTGGGGGAGGTGACGCAAAGTCTACGGTGGGTCTTATGTCGGTTCCTTTTGTGGGTCATATCTTTGTGTGAACTATACTGTGGGATGCAGACTGAAAAGTAGGGCGCCGATGCCACGTCTCATAGATGCACACGACCATATTTCACATTCATTTCTCCTGAGGTGGCACGATGGTTGAGGCTTGAAGTATATAGGTTAATATACATCACTGATTTCCAACCTGGGAGAGCTAAAGCAGTTTCCAGGGGGTACATAGAAAACAATTTAGCTTTTGTTTTAACCTATAAGACAGGAAAAGTTAAGTGAAATATACAAGTACTTGTGATCCATACTTCAGTATTTAATTTATTTGGATTCAGTGTTATTAATGATATGATTATTACGTAATCTCCTAATCACCATTTTATCTAATCACTTTTATAATTTTATGATGCATGTGTGAACATCTCTTAAGTGTCCTGGTGTGCGCACACCATCTGCAGTTCGCATGACAGTCTTTCCAAAGTATAAGCAAAGAGTATGTGCACTGTGAATGCATTTTGCCTTTTTACTTAATATGTTTTAAAATTCTACATATTTTTCATAATTGCAAATATTTTTGCCTGCTGTTATTATTATTATTATTATTTATTATTATATCATGGTATTAGATAATATTCTAGTATTTTATAATAAAACAATAATAGTAAATATTTTAATATAATACTTTGCATTTTTTGTTATTACAAGTTGAACCATCTTTAAATGACATTTTAAAATAAATTGTTATTATCATTATTATCATTATGATTATCAAGTAGTATTCTAATATTCATAATAAAAATAATAATGGTATTTTTTTTTTTTTTATAAAATAGCATAATAGCAAATGTTTTGCCCATTACAAGTTGGACCATCTTTAAGTGACATTATTATATAACAAAATTATTATTATAATTATAATATACAAATATTATTATTATTATTATTATTATTATTATTATTATTATTATTAAATAATATTCTAGTATTTTATCATAACACTAATAGTAAATATTTTAATATAATAGTTAGCATTTTTAGTTATTACAAGTTGGACCATCTTTAAATGACATGATAGGGAATTTATTATCAGTATTATTATGATTGTGATTATTGAGTGGTATTCTAATATTCATAATAAAAAATAAAAATGGTATTTTTTAAAATACATAAAATGGCATAATAGCAAATGTTTTTGGCCAAAATGTTTTTTACAGGTTGGACTTTAAATGACATTTTGGATCTTTAAATGACATTTTATAACAAAAAATGTTTTGTTATTTGTAATTTATTATTTTTAATAATTAAATAATTTAAAATGTATTATTATTATTATTATTATTATTATATCATATTCTGGTATTTTATAATAAAAAAATATTTTCATATAATAGTTTGCATTTTTTGTTATTACAGGTTGGACCAACTTTAAATGACATATGAAAACGAATTTGTCAGTATCATTATTATGATTACAATTATTGAGTAGTATTCTAATATTTATAGTAAAAAAAAAAATTATTGTATTTTTTATAAAATAGCATAACAGCAAATGTTTTGGGACATTACAAGTTGTACCATCTATAAATGACATTCTTAAAAGGTTATTTGTAATTTATTATTATTAATAATTTCATTATTAAACATTTATTTTTATTTTATTATTGTTATTATTATTATTATTATTATTATTATTATTAGATAATATTCTAGTATTTTATAATAAAACAATAATTGTATTTATTTTATTATAATAGTTTAATATAATAGTTTTAGTTATTACAGATTGAACCATCTTTAAATGACATGAAAATGAATTTATTATCATTATAAACCATCTTTAAATGACACTATTTTATAACAAAAAAAGGTTGTGTTATTTGTAATTATTATTTTTAGTAATTAAATGATTAAAATGTATTTTTAATCATTGTGGAATGTATTGTTGTTGTTGTTGTTGTTGTTTATTATTATTATTATTATTATTATTATTATTATTATTATTGTTATTTGATTATAATCTAGTAATTTATAATAAAACAATAATTGTAAATGTTAATATAATAGTTTGCATTTTTTGTTATAACAGGTTAGACCACCTTTAAACTACATATGAAAATGAATTTATTATCATTATTATGATTAGGATTATTGAGTAGTATTAAAAATAAAACAGCATAATGGAAAATGTTTTTGGCCATTACATGTTGAAACATTTTTTTAATGACATTATTTTATAACAAAAAGGTTTTGTTATTTGTAATTATTTTTTAATAATTAAATGATTAAAAATGTATTATTATTATTATTAGTTACTTATATTTGGAATACAGTCATAATAATCGTATTTACACACATAAACATTTTATATGCATTTTATATACATTTTAAATATTTTATCACAAAATAAGTCCATCAGTCATTTAATAATAATGTTGGATTCCAGGTCTAATGTGAAGAAATATTCTTTAAATGGCGTTTTATCATCAGCCAAGGTTTCATGTGACAGCCATAACTAATGATAATGCCAAATGATATTCAGTAAAACTGAACACAGTTTGAAGGGGTATTTGGTCTGTGAAGGCACATACTGTAAGACGACAAAGGGAAAACACTGATACACACAGTTCAGAACAAAGATGTTCACCTGCAGCGGGAGCCTGCCATTTTTCTTTGACGTGCTTGTAAGAAGCTTGTCGTATCAGGCATACTTGTCATATTTTCTACCCGACAGCATGAATGAGTGGGATTTTTCTCCTATTCTTTCTTTCATGTGGGCTCTTTTACAGCTGCACTGTGTGACAAAGTCAGATAAAGCCTTCTTTTCTCTTTTCCTTGACAAATACGATCTGGTCCTACTGTTGAAAACGAGCGCTATCCGAAGTCGACGTTGACCGTAAATACCTCAGCTCTTACACAGCCCATGTTTAACAGGAATGTGGAAATCTCCCTCTTTGTGAGCGTGTTTACCCTCCTCACATCGAGGAACGCTCATGAACACTGCAGGGAACTGTAAAAACTCGACCCAAGCGTGCAGGATGGGGGCAGGGGAGGCTATAAATGGCATACGAGCGGCCAATGTAGCCGAAACGCCGCGCTGTATTTTGTCTGTGTGTAGATTAGCAAGTAAACAAGGCTGTCCAGTATTAAGGGAAATCATTGTGCGACTCCAGCTTCACGTCTGGCCGCGGGCCAGGCTTCACAGGCACAATGTTTATCCGTACTACAGGGAGCTGGACCGTGTGTGTGAGGTAAGAGGAGGCTGGCTTTGGTCCGATGCCAACCACTGTGATTTCTGGAGCGCCTCGAGCATCCCCGTGTTGACCGACAGTACCCCCCTCGGGCCCCAGAGCCCGGCGCAGCCCACACATTCAGCGTATCCCGCGCGAGCGCTCAGCCTGCGGGCGTGAGGAGAGCTGAGGCGGAGGGGGCGAGATGAAACGAGCGTGGCATCGAGAACAAAGAACGTGCGAGTGTTTGTGCCCTCGGTGTCGACGGCACGCTCGACCTGTAATGATACAAACTAATAGATGATGAATGGATTAATCTTTGCTTTAATCAAATTAAAGAAGAGATAATTTGTGTGTATCTCTCTCAGGTGGCCAAGGTTAATGTCTCTCGCTCCAGAGCGCTTTGCAAGTTTGCTTTTCCAATGAGAGAAAAAGAGGGAGATTTCCAGAACAGTTAGAGCATAATGGTAGAGCATGCAGTAGATACGGTTGTTATCAAAACTGGAAACAGTCCTGGATCGGTCCTATGGGTGGAGCAGACTCGAGAGGTTTTCTGAAGTTTATTGGATTGATAGGGTCTTGTGTACACTCTTAAAAAAAAAATGGTTCCAAAAGGGGGATTTTGCAGCGATGCCTTAGAAGAGCCAACCTTTCCGGGAACAGTTCTGTTCCAAGGACACTTTTTTTTTTTTTTAACATTTTAATAATCTGAAGAACATTTGTGCAATGGAAAGATTTCATAGATATTAAAGGTTTTTCATGAAAGCACCAATGCCAATAAAAACCTTTATTCAAAGAAAAAAAAAAAAAGTATAGTCTGACTCTTAACTGTAAGAATACTGTTTGTTGCCGTTCAGAGCATATTCTTTGCCAAGAGCTGTTAACTTTGACAGGAAGAGGTTGTCTGAAGTGATCAACCACTGTTTGTTCTGTTTGTTATGTGCTGTTTAGAAGTGGTTTCTATATAGAAATACACTACCAGTCATATGTTTTTAAACTGTATGATTTTTAATGTTTTTTTTAAAGAAGTCTCTTCTGCTCATCAAGCCTGCATTTATTTGAGCCAAAGTACAGCAAAAACAGTAAAATTTTGAAATAGTTTTACTATTTAAAATAACTGCTTTCTATTCGAATATATTTTAAAATGTAATTTATTTCTGTGATTAAAGCTACCTTTTCAGTATTATTACTCCAGCCCTCAGTGTCACATGATCCTTCAGAAATCATTGTAATATGCTGATTTGCTGTTCAAGAAATGCATTTTATTATTATTATTATTATTATCAATATTTAAATCAGTTGAGTACATTTTTTCAGGATTCTTTGAATAGAGAGATCCAAATATCAGCATTTATCTGAAATAAAAAGCTTTTGTAACATGATACACTATACCATTCAAAAGTCATTTTAATTTGTTTTTTTTTTTGTTTATAGAAATTAATACTTTTATTTAGCAAGGATTTGCTAAATAAGGTTTAAGGTTTAAATTAATCAAAAGTGATAAAGACATTTATAATGTTACAAAAAGATTTCTATTTCAGATAAATGCTGTTCTTCTGAACTTTCTATTCATCAAAGAAGCCTAAAAAATATTACTCAGCTGCTTTCAACATAATAATAATAATAATAATAATAAATGTTTTCTGAGCAGCAAATCAAAATACTGGAATGATTTCTGAAGATCATGTGACTGGAGTAATGATGCTAAAAATTCAGCTTTGAATTCACAGGAATAAATTACATTCATAACTATATTCAAATAAAAAAAACTGCTAAAAATGATTTCAAAATGTAAAGATTTTAAAACTTAAAATCACTTTAAAAGAGATGATAGTCCAAAATCTCTACCGGTTGACAAATTTCTACCAGGTAATCATGTCTACCAGTATATCGCCCACCCCTAATCACCAGATTTACTTTATTTACTTAATATCTGTTAAATAATAAGTTAAAATTAGTTTTTGTATACATTTCCTCCTCAGAAGCACAGTTACTCCTGGACGTTCTGTAGATTGATCAATTGTAGACTGACATAAGAATGATCAAATGTGACAGTAAAGACGTTTCTTATTACAAAAATGCTGTTAAAATAAATGCTCTACTTTTGAACCATCTATTCAAAGAAAATATATTTAGCAGATGATTTCTGAAGGATCGTGTGACACTAAAAACTTGTGTAATAATGTTGAAAAAGTATCTTTGCATCACATCACACAGGAATAGACCTTTATCACAGTCCACGTGTCATCACATCCGGCTTCGAATAGTAGCGCAAAGGAATTTCCGCCTGTGTTATTGTCAATGAACAGAGGCCAGTTTAGTGAGGAAAATTAAACAAATTCAGATCTACTTTGCAATAAACAGCAATATGCAAAACTCTTTATTTTTTACTGACACCTTACTATGTATGTCATCCTTCATCTTAATGTGTAACTTTATCTGATCGACGCCATTGTCAGCGCTGCCACTGTTACCCGTCATGACATTAAATGAATAGCAGCACGCTGCTCAAATTAGAGAAATAATTGGAGTGACTCCCATTTATTTTTAATATTATTTTGTTTATTCTTGCAGTATATTTATTATGATTTACCTCCCATTTTTGTATAAATTATAATGCTATTCAAAAAACGCACTCAAACCGGAGGATATGACTCATTTATGATGATCAATATTGTTTTGGAATAATCGTCTGTGGGCTGGAAATATTTGTTTATTCGAATGACTTTAATTAGATGTAATTATTCAGGATTACATCTTAAAGTAAGTGCATGAAAAATTAGCATTATTGTTCAATATACGTTTCCAACTGAACCTTTAATTTAATCATTCAGAACAGTCTTTAGTCGTAATTAATATTTTAAGCTTTGGCTAATTGACATGCTCTTTAATGTGAAATGCTGTTTGTATTTTTTTCTTGCAGTTTTGTAATAGCATAATGTGGTCAGACTCTGAAGTGCTGCGCATACACATACATTATGGCTTGCACTCTCCCCTTTAAGTCACAAAATATATGTCGGGATATCATAAAGCTATTTTCCTTGGTTTCACAATATTTAATTAATGATTATACACTGAGTTTGGTTTTTTTCAGAAGATTTATCTATGCTGAATTTTTTTTTCTATGCTACTATTTGAAACTTCTGCTTTTCAAACGTGGAAGTGTGATAAAGGTCCATACATGACATTTTATTTCTCTACTGGACCTGAAAATAACCATGCAACCATCTGTTTTTTTTTCAGTAATCTAGTAATTTAAAACACTTTAAAAAGGAAAGATATTTGCCCCTTTGATAGCCTGAATGGTAAGAATATTAATAACCCACCAGTACAAAAACAGCTTCACATTACATAACACAAGTAAAAAAGGAGGCAGTAATACATAACAAATACATTACAAATCTAGTTCTATTTTGCTGCACCAAGTTGCATCATTGCTCAGTACCCATGAACAAAGCCTAAATCGCTCTATTATAGTCAGTGAAGCTGTCTGCATTGGATCCCATCAGCAACACAGTTTGCACACTACAGTTTTCTGCTTGGTGTATTTTTTTAAAATCACACTGCAGGTATAAACTGTACAGCACATTATATGTGTACCATCAATATATACAGTCAAACCACCCAGCCCTGCACTGTAATGATATTACATAGGAAATTGAAAGAAAGCAGCCCATATAAGCTGCCGCTATTTTATCTCTTAACGGTATGTGACGCTGATTGGATCTGGACAAGGCCATAGATAAACGCGGAGGGCTCGGTCTGCGACCGCATCCGATTAGTATCTGACAGTCAGAGGTCGTAGCCACAATGCTACATGTTTACAGCAGGTTAACGTTTATAATGGCTCAACGTCTCTCATGCATATTTGTCGTGTGTCGCATGCAGATTTTTATGTGGATGCCAGTGATAACAGCACGCAGGGAGGCTTGAGGCATCTGATTTATTGCCCGTTATTCAGAAGGAAATGAGCGTCATACACTAGTGACTGTAATAAACGATGGACGGCCCAGCTCGAGCCAACTTCAAAGACATCGCTCCACTCCCTCCTGCTCTAGCTTTAAAAATTGAACGGGAAGGGGAGGGCAGCAGGGGAGGAGCTGCGTGGTTGGGTTTTTCGGGGAATTCCCCTGACTTCCCCTGTGTTATTTCACACTTATCAGTGTTTACTGATGCTAAAATGCTCTCTGAATTCTGAATGGAGTGCAGTTTGTTTTGGATCGTTTTGGTAAGCTAAAGTGACACTGTTGTTTTTTCAAACGGTTTTTGTGCCACCGTTGCAAGGTCAGAATGAGCCCACGTTAAACACCCTGGGTTTGGAAAACGACTGTAATCCAATCAGTTTCCATAATCTCCCGTTATTTTTGAAACTGGAAACATCTTTTCAGTTTTCTGCCAATGTGGGCGCAGGCCTCCTTGATGGACTCATTAAACACAAAGGTCCAGATGTCTGAAGGTACGTAGGATAGCCTTTCTCGAGCCACCCGCTCTCTCATTTGTCTTGCGAGATTGGACGGCTACAAAAAGTTGGCACATCTGTCCGTTGAATCACAACAGATGTCTGTGAACTGCCTCCCCCTTCTGGCTGGCGGCCATCTCGCCCATTTACCCTCATGACCAAAAAAAAACTCATTGACGTTTGGTTTCCTGCAAATGAGGTTGGCCACGGGAAGAATTACTGGGCATTAATGGCTCTTAGATCTGGGTAATTCATACCCAAGCTCATTTCTGTAACACGGTCATTAATTTATACCTGCCCGATTGGAAATGTGCAGAAAGAGCATGATTATCATTGTTCCGCTCCCATTGAGAAAACTAAAGATGTCAACCAAGATGGAAGATGAGAGTGAGCCAATAGCAAATTAGATGCAGCACTGGCTTAGTTCACAGCAGAGCATCTGCTTGTCTGTTCTTCTCTATTTGAGAACAGTAACTCCCATAATGTGTTTTTCCAGCTTCATAGTTGGAGATGTTCCAGTGAGGATGGGAAGAGGCCATGATTAGAGATGTGCAAAATTGCATCTTTTCATAATCGACTACTCAGAAGCCCTGTGTAATTAGGCTGGTTTATGGTCATGGCCACCACTGACTGATCAGACATGTTTCTTAAGGGCGTTCACACAGGACATGCTGCAAAAATTATCTAAAAATAAATAATACACTTTTTTATAGTCACTGTACTAAGCCCAAAGTAAGTTTTTAAACAATTAATATGGATATTTTTAATTGTCTTTATACTAAGGTCAAAGTTATTCAAGTATAAATAAATAGGGGTTTAACCGCGTTGTAATTGTTATAATGGCTAAGGATCAGCAATTGCCACATAAACTGATTAGGCAAGTCATACAGACTTAAAACTTGGAGGGATGGTATTACTCGCGGTGCCTACACTGTCACTAAGGCTTGCCCCAACTGGCCTGATGGGGGCGCTACAGTGATCAAAAGTATGAAATTAGTCATAACTCCTAAGACGTCTGTCGCAGACTCAGGTGTCTTATATTGTTGGAATCATTTGCTCCCACCTGATAACATTTATGTCTCGGATCCGATCGTCACACTGCAGAATTTTCTGGTATTTTGGATTTTTTGAAAATCCTACTTTTGTGAACTAGTCATAGGTTTTTCACCTGATTGGAACCAAACCAGTACAGAAGATTCTCTGGAGGGTGAATATCATTAATTAACAAAAAAGTTGAAATTTCAACTCACTGTCGCAAAGGGACGTCAAAACATTTGAAAGGGGCAGGGCCACTTTTACTAAAATGGCTATAATTTTTAGATGGAATAAGATATATGGAATTTAGATGGAATATAGATAAGAGTTCCGATGCAAAAGCCTCTAAATCCATCTGACGTATTTCTTTAAAATTTACATTTCTTTCTGGCCACTTTGCCCCTTTGAAACAAAGGCATAGTCTGATGATGCCGTGATTGAGTGTGGAATCATGGGGGGGTTGTTGTCTTCATCCTCACAGCCAATGCAATCCAACAGGACTTGACGGGACTTAAAATTGTTTATTTCTCTGAATTTAAACATTCTTCGAAAAAAAAATTGGGATAACATAAGTACTCAAGTCAGAGAAATGTATAACCCTGTTTTAGTGTTTTTTGGATATTTTAATTAAAAAATCGTACATTTTCTGCCTTTAAGGTAGTATTTAGACTTTTTTTAAACCAAAAGATGCATTCTGTAGGGTTTTCTTCTCTTAAATTTTGGGTGGACCCCCAAGCACCCCCTTGTGGCCTCTTGATGGGTCCTATGCCCCCAGTCACTAATCTGCTAACTGTTTGATGGATGACCACTTGATCATTTTAATCCATCCCAAGATCCCACAATGCATTTGCAAATGTTATTTTAGAAATCACTATGCTATATGAAGCGACCCTCATATAGAGTTTATATAGAATAGGTCATAGAGGGCAAATAATGTAAACAGTGTAGATGCGCAACTAAAGACGCCACTTTGTCTCCTGTCAAATTCAAGTTTTGCAACTGTATGTATCGCACACCTCGTTTAATTACCATTCATAAACGTGCACCCAGCTTCGCTCGTGTGGCTTGATAAAGACACTAATGACTCATGTGATTTGGGACTTCAGAGATCCCTTCTTGTTCAAGACTGGCAATATATCACATGTTAATTACACAGGATCTAATGCGTTTTTTGAAATTTACAATATTCCATTGGATGAGAGATATTAAAGCTCTTAATTAGCCGCCGTCCAGGAGCACCAGCGTGGCATTATCTGGAAAGCTCCATCAAGCCCACCGCGCTCTCCCAAGGTGACCAGGAAGTACCTCTAATAGTAGGGTCTTGGGAAAAGCGGCATCGGAAGAGGATGTCAGCCTATCGTGATTTATCCGAAAGCCGTAATGACATCATTCTCGCTGCATGAGAAACATAAATTAGGCCTATCTCTAATGGAGGTCCCGGGCTTCTCTGTCAACCAGAGGTCTCTCGCTTTCTCTGTCTCTCTCTCTTATGAGATTTCATGCTGCGCCTTTGGCAGGGCGGCTCAGGTTTTCCCAGGAGAGTATGAGCTGACAGATAAGAAGATTTATTACTCCTTCCACACGTCAACGCATTCATCGTCCATCCTTCAATCACAGGCACAAAATAGGCGTTTGAGATTTTACAGATGTCCTTTGCTATATAAAAACAGCCTTCTTTTGTTGTTTACAAACTTGTATATGCCGCAAGATCAGTCGGTCCGTTCCCATTGCGGAACAGGTTGCGTTGAGATATTATCATATGCCATCATGCTATCGTAAAGAGACGTGTACACTTCATTTGTGAGTGATGAGAGTCATCTGTCAGGACAGATGTTCCTGTTCTGTCCATCATAGGTATGCCGTGCAGGTGATCCCACAACAATGAATGCAGCAGCTGCCATGGAAGCTCAGAGCAACATGTTTGTAATAGCATTTTTGTGGCCAGGATCAAGGCAGTCTATAATACCTGGAGAGAGCTAACCATTAGCATTCGCATTCATCTCAGGAGCCCTGGTGGCATGAGTGGTCGTCATTGGTCAGTGGATTGGTGGCAAGACCTTTTAATAGACATACTCTATTTAGTGAGTCTTTTTAAATGTTATGAATAATAGTATATAAACTAAGCTACAAATGACACTAAGCATACAGCTAGCTGATTAGCTTGTTAGCTTTGCCTATATCCTACCCAGATTTTCAAATAAACATCTTTGTACATGCAGCCATGTTGGTTTAAAACAATCACTTGACCCGTTAATGCCATGTGACTAATAATTCCTTGAAAATTAGGCAAATCTTTGACTGAATTGCAAAAACGTGTTTTATCTATTGTCATGTGTATATATGAGTGAAACAGCATCTCAAATGAGGGGGAAAAAATGGAACTCTTTAAGAAATTGTTTTGTTCATTGATGTTTACTAATTGTTGTGATCTTGTGATCGTCAGGTTTTGAATGGGATGGATCACACAAATAAGACTTAAGTTCATGGTGATATTAAAAACATTTCTTGCTCTTCCAGAAAATCAGAGGAGGAGGTGGACATGGACAAAGTGACGGCTGCCATGGTGTTGACCAGCCTGTCCACTAGTCCTCTGGTGCGGAGCCCTCCTGTAAAAGTCAGCGGTGAGTAACTTTAGATCACAACCACAATGTGATCTCAGCCCTCGTGAAGACTTTTTCACACTGTCTGCTTTGAGCTGCAGAAACAGCTTGCTTTTCACTCAGCTATTTCCTGTTTTCATAGTTACATGTGCATGAAAAACTGTCACATGAGATGGTAGTGCATTACTTCAGCTGTCATGAGACTGACTTTCGCAGTCTTGTCTTAAAGCTGTCAGCTACTAATAATTTAAAGGCGCCATATTCTACACTTCTGTAGCATTTTGTTCCCAAAAGTACTTTTTAACGTTAGTAAAAGTGTCTTGCACTAAAACAGCCATAATTTATTTTAAACGGCCATTTATACCCTCTCTCTGACCTCCTACATGGAATACTTTTTGATACCGTACCTTTAAGACTTGCAAATTCTGTCATTAATTGCTCACTCTTATGTCGTTCCTAACCCATAAGACCTTTATTTATCTTTGGAACACAAATTAAGATATTTTTGATGAAATCCGAGAGCTTTCTGACCCTCTGTAGACAGCAACACACCTACCAGGCCCAGAAAAGTAGTAAGGACGTCGTTAAAATAGTCCATGTGACATCAGTGGTTCAACCGTAATGTTATGAAGCTATGAGAATACTTTCTGTGCACAAAGAAAACAAAAATAACTTTTCTTCTCTTCTGTGTCAGTCTTTGACGTGTCCATGAGACATGTACTTCTTGTAGCTTTATAATATTACGGTTGAACCACTTATGTCACATGGACTATTTTATCAATGTCCTTACTACCTTTCTGGGTCTTGAACATGTCGGTTGCATTTCTATGCAGGGTCAGAAATCTCTTGGATTTCATCAAAAATATCTTAATTTGTGTTCTGAAAAATGAAGGTCATACGGGTTTGGAACAACATGAGGGTGAGTAATGTTGTAACTTCTGAAGTGCTTTAATGGAGTACTATAATTGTGGCTTTTATGTAATATAATTAGGACTTTAACTTTCTGTTATTACAGTGTGTTAAAGCACCGCTGCGCACTGAGGGTTTCATAAACTAGCATGACGTTTATGTCTTTTTCACTCTTCATTACACTTAATTGAAAGTTTAGTGTATTATAAAGCAGTATATATGTCGGGATGATGGTAATTACTGCACTTAACATATCCCATTCTCGCTACACAGAGGGTCTAAACGGCTCATGGAAGGACGGAGGCTTTACTCCATCCAGCTACAGCAGCAGTGGATACTGGAGTTGGAGTGCGCCCAGTGACCAGTCCAACCCGTCCACACCGTCCCCACCCCTGTCCGCTGACAGCTTCAAACCCTTCCGGATGCCCAGCCTCACGGGCCCACCAGACGACAACATCGATGAGCATGATGGGAACAGCTTGCTGTTTGACGAACCCATCCCCCGCAAACGCAAGGTGAGCTGCCGTCATCTCACCTTCACTTAGGGAGATTTGATCAGGCGTAACTTAGTTAAACATTGCTATAGGAATAATGGATAAAGGGGGGTAATAGATTTACAACTAGCAGCACAAAAAATCCGTAGCCACCCTGCCGCCCATGTTCCTGGCAGGGTTTGTGATCCTTGAAGTGAAATTTAAATGCAATTTAAAGTGAGACAAAGACTCGTATGTGATTGCTGAATACTAGAGGTTGATTTGCATATGCATCTGTACTAAAAACAACTTTTGCAAATATTGAATATTTGTAAAAATAAGTACTAGTATTATAGTATAATAATACTATATATATAATATATATAAACAGGTTTTGGTTGCACAAACTACAACCTAGAATTTCATTCATTTTGTACTCCTTTAGAATAAGGACATTTTTTTGACATATTCAGTATATTCATTTTAAAATGATTGGCTGATTCAAATCAGACGATAATGGCTTTGAATGTAAATATCACAGATACGTAAAATTACGGCGATATGTCTTGCCGATAAGAGGAATAACTCAAATGTGCTCAGGGTGTGCTAGCGATTATATTGCATCAGCAGTGTGGCTCCTCCTTGAAGCAAAGTTTTGCCTGAATGATAATTAGATTCATTGTTTTGGATCGCTGCATTTAATTTGAGAATAAACTTACAGAATGGCATGTTCGATGTGTGATTGAGCAAACAGTGGCAGCCTCCCCCGGGTTCTAATGCCCGTTCGTTAAGGAGTTTTAATTCTGTAGGGTACGCTGTTGGCCTACTTCTAATAAAATGAAAGTAAAATACACAAATAACATTTTAGACTGTATTTCTGTTTAAATAAAGCAGTAATTGATAAAAATCATGAGTATGTTTTGGTTTAAAGATCAGAAGCTATAGCTTACATGAATTAAAAAAAAAAAAAAAACACACACATGACACTTGTAAATAGAATAATTTTATATATACTGTTTTATTTATTAATGTATAATATGTTATATATAGCTCCAAAAGATTTTCAGAATTATGACTCTTTTGCGTTAGACCACCAACAAATGTTAAATCTTAAAATAAAACAGAGGTAAAGGTTACCACTGCATTTTTCTGGAAAAGAAATGCAGCAATTGATATATAGTTTATTTATAGTTATTTTCAAAGCTTCAATGTACTGTCATTATAAAAGAACTTAGTTATTGTTTATTTAATTCTAACAAATAAGTTCTTGTTAAAAACTAGCCAAAATTAAAAATTATTTATTTATAATTTCTGCACAGGAGAGACTTGGTGTTGTTTTCAAACAAAAGGAAATATCGACATAGTTATCGGCCAAAATGAGTTAAAAAAAAGATCAGCATATCAGAATTTTTTTTAGCAACAATCAAATATCATGCATCCCTAGATTTTAAACTTAAGTTATTGGTGTCAGCAAAATATAGCTTCAGTCGAGTTAATGTCTTTCAACCTTTGCAATTTATGGCAACTGTGTATGTGTGTGAATTTTCTGTAAAGGTGCTAAAGTTAATGTAAGCAATTCAGTTAATTTGATTAATTCCAGTTCATTTAGAATTTAAATTATATACAGAACCTTCAGGACCCATACTATGCATTTCAATTAATGTAAGCGTCGACCGATTGTCAGTGCCGATATGAAGCATTTTTATGGTTATTGGTATTGTTCATTTTCAAAACCAGTTTGCTGAAAAATTAATTTAAAAGCATTTAAAGAAAGTTTTTGTCAGAGCCCTTGTTATTCCTAATTTTGACATGAATTTAAATTTTTGCACCAGACATGTATATTGGTTAAAAATATCGGTTATTATACTTGATCTGTAATAATCGGTATCGGCCCTGAAAAACGCTTATCATTCGACCCCTGATTTAACGGTTATGATACAACAACCTTCCAGCCCTAACTGAAAGGAAAGTCCACTTCCAGAACAAAAATTGACGGATAATGTACTCACCCCTAATAATACAATTTATATACTTTTTAATGTCAAACGCTCATCTTATCTTACTCTGCCTGAACTGTTTTTTTCCAGTTTATGACAGTTGGGGTATGTCGAAAAATTCCCATCTCATGTTCTCCCTCAACTTCGCTGTTTTACCTATTTTGTTGAGGGTGTTTGATCATCTTTGCATGTTCACTTTGCATAGACTGGGCCGGTACTTTTGCAGTGATGTACGATGATTTTGAAATGATTTTTGAAGTTGAGGGAGAAAATACAATTGGAGTTTTTCGACATACCCTAACTGTCTTGAGCCAGAATACACAGAGTTCAGGCAGAGCAAGACAAGACGAGCGTTTGAGATTAAAAAGTATTTAAACTGTATATTTTTAATGAAAATAACCAATCGTTTCGCTAGATAAGACCCTTTGTCCTCGGCTGGGATCATTTACTACCGCATTTGGGATCGTTTGAAGCTGCATTTAAACTGCATTTTGAAAGTTCAAAATCGGGGCACCATATCAGTCCATTATATGGAGAAAAATCCTGAAATGTTTTCCTCAAAAAACATAATTTCTTTACGACTGAAGAAAAAAAGACATGAACATCTTGGATAACAAGGGGGTACATTATCTGTAAATTATTGTTCTGGAAGTGAACTTCTCCTTGAACAACTGCAGCCACCAATGACTGCAAAAACCTCTTTGTTCACTGCATTTTACCTGTGTATTTCAAGGCAGTTGAAAAAATATGCAGTATGAGAGCTGAATCATGATTAGATTATTTTAACTGATTGACAGCTATGTAATTTGTATTTTATTCCTGTATGTGACATGACTATTTCCTGAATTTATAGAAAGATGTTTAAAAGTGATTTATACGTGGTCTTATATTAGCCCTGCAGACAGATTACTTGAGAAGTCGTAGGCACATATTTCTTCACTTTTAATAACATACTGTCCTCTCTAGGATGTGGCTCATTTGGAGGTGTCGTTACCAGACATGATGATGCTGTGTAGAGAGGCAATTTACTTGTCTTTACGAAGATAAGTTACCAATGCACTAGGCTGCTCGCAGGCACCAATCTACTTTATCTTCCAGTTCGTCAGGCTCGTGTCAGGTGCATCCCAGATTCTGTCAGTCTTCCCTCATTTGTGGGAATGAATAGACCTTCTTTATCTCTGTTATTGTCTCTCCAGCTTAGGATTCAAGGGACAACAGCAATGCCAGTGCTTGTCGGTGCCCTGTTTTCATTATCACTACTATTATGTACAGTATGCATTTCATGGACATATTATAGACAAATAATAACTACTTGTTACAAATATTTAGCTGAGTTTTATTTCCTAGAATAAAAAAAAATATATATAATGTACTTTGTATGCTGACAGGTGGCGATACTCCAAAGTCTGTAAAACATGGTAATACGATGGTGAATCATTTATTTACTATGGCATTTACACAACACTCCAAGGAACTGTGTTTCATGGTACATTATTTTACAAATATATCGCTGTTGATAAAGAAGTGCAGTTCCTTTTAAAATAATTTCTAGGAATTGCTGTGGAATCATTAGCTGCCTCCCAACTCATCAGTCAGTCATATCTCAGTGTCTTTCCTGGCAGCGTCTTCTAAAGAGCCTTTCCTAAAAGAAGAAAAATGGCAAAGCTTTTGGCTTTGACCTTCAGCTGCCTTCTAGAGAGTTGACTTCAACACGAGGACACCAGCCAGTTTGAACTGTTATTAATTAGTAGCTGGTTTATAGCACTGGGAATTGCGGCACTGTTGTCATCCAGGGACATGACGAACCGATTAAGCGGGAAAAATCTGCTTTGTTTGCCAGGCCAACACAATGGCTATCTAGTGAAAATTAAATTAGCGTCATGACAATGGTAAACAAACGTACCACACGCCACTGGAATAATAGCATATGTCGAGAGATTGAAGTATTACGACTTTCATCTTCACTTATGCTCACTTGTGCTTTCAACCCGGGTGCAGTTTTGACACGGGAGCCGCGGCTCTCAAATGACAATTGTGTAATTAGTGCAGACACATTCTGTGAAAGATGACATGAGCTTTTGAAAGACTGCACTATAGTGTCGCTCTCAATGCAGACCAATTACCAGCCGCAGAATAAAGCAAGAGAGACGTCTAAAGGTGGGCGCCCTGCTGAGGCTCTGGGCTCCGCTCGCACTTCTTGCATCCCCCCGTGTCAGTCCTTTGTGAGTGTTTTGAATGCTGGGGACAAGAGGGCTGCCGATTGATGTGGATTAGTGTACTCACTGTGCACCTGTGTCCCTGACAGAACTCCATGAAGGTGATGTTCAAGTGTCTCTGGAAGAACTGTGGAAAGGTCTTGAGCACAGCCGCCGGGATACAGAGGCACATTCGAACCGTCCATCTGGGGTAAGGCACCTGTGGTATCACGACAAAAAAAGTGTGTTACTGACTAACAATACAATACATTTTAACCAGGCATTGAATGCGATGAAATAGCACTGCATCATATTTAAATGAAGTCATATTATTCTCAGCACAAATATGCTTCCTTTATATGCCTTGTGCATTAACGCTAATATAAACTTTGGATGAGAAGGTTGTTTGTTACACTACCATTCAAATATTTGGGGTCAGTATTATTTTTTTTCAGCAAAGATGTATTAAATTGATCAAATGTATCAGTAAAGACATACATACATACACATTTATTTATTTATATATATATATATATATATATATATATGGATTGTGGACGTGACGTGTCATTTTCACTATCCTACAAGATAGAAATGAATATAATTATTATTGTCATTATTTACAAATAGCAGTAAATTGTTAAACATGTCTTTGTTCTACGTGGACCTGTTGTTATAAAAGCAGTGTTATTTGATGTTTTTTTTTGTTTTTTTCCTTTTACATTTTTGAGCAAAATCTTAAAATTGTCCTATGGTGTGACTGTCTCAAGCATGTTCCAATAAATTACAACTTTTGTAAATTAAGAAGAAAGCAGAAAAATGTTAATAAATACCTTCAGCATAATCGTAAAAGTCAATCATTTTTCTCATCCATATATTTTTGAAAGCGTACGAACTTGATTAATTTTGTCTTTAAAGACCATGTCCTCTGGTGTGACACCATATCCCGATTTTAAATCGGCTAATTCCAGAAACACTTTAATTAGTTGAAGGACCCCATTCATGATCATGTTACTGAAGCCCCCTGTCAACCCTATGTCATATGCACTTGGTACATTTTTGTCTCAGAATTGTTTTTTTTTTTGTTGTTTTTTTGGATCCACTTATCCACTTGTTACGTTTTGTTGTCCTTTGGTGTGACAACCCTAAATTATATTTTGTAATTAAAAACTGTATGTTAAACTACACAATCAAGGAAAATTATGCAAATGTGTCTTGCTAAGCGCACGGAAAAGTAAGGTCATTAATTGACACAAAAGGCTGAAACGTCCTTTGGTTTGACAGATAATGTCCTCCGGTGTGACAAGGTCTCTTTAAAAAGCATTTTAATAATTAAATAAGATTTGTTTAACACCGTTTTCTTCTTTTTTTTAATCATTTTCAGTGTTCTTAAATACAAAAATTACATTCATTTATTTTTTTTGACATTTTTGCAGAAAACTTGAACTGTTATAAAGTGTCATTGAAAAATGTAAAATGTGATACTTTGTTTTTGAGACAAAAAGAATTGAGGGAGAGAAATTAGTGGAAGAGACAGGACATGGAAATATAGACAGAAACTGTTAAGTGAACAGGGATCCACAAGCAGGGAGGAGATCCTAAAAGAACGATGCAGAAAGTAAATACAAATCAAAATGATGGCTTAAAAAGAGTAGCCATGTAGTTTTAAAAAATTCATTCATTTCAATCATAAATCAATCATATTTAGTGCCACACATGCAGCTGGGAGGACAAAAGAGTTTCAGTAACATACTGATTGACTGCGAGACTAAATTTTGTTAATGAAAATTTTGTTTTGTTTAAAAAACATGTTGATATTGTTTGTATCAAAATTAAACTTTCTTTCTCCTTAAAATACTTTATTAACTACCTATGGTGTGACAATGTTATAAGGTGTGACACATAAAAGAACCACAGATTTGCTTTTATCTCAAAATATCTAAAAAAAAAAAAAAAAAACAAAAAAAAAAACAGTTGAGTATTGCAATAGGGGAGAAAGAAATATCACTCATTATGATCAATTTCATACTTTTTAGCAGTTTTGAATTGATGACAAAGTTTGTCTTGTTGTCAAAGTTTGTCTTGAAATTGTCCAACAATCATGAGGATTTTTTTTAAATTAAATAAATAACACTATATGAAAATAACTGTCTACCAATGAAGATACATTTCTCTCATGCTATTTGTATAATATTAAGGGGTTTTTTTCCCATAATTTTTGCTATGTCACAGTCACACCATAGGACAAATTTATGGTACAGTTCAGTAAAAATGTAAAAAAAAAAAAAAAAAAAAAAAAAAAAAAAAAGAAAGAATTGCTGAAGTTAGTGACCCTTCATATTTTCTCAAAGATCAGACATCTACGCTACATAAATATATGCATTTCTTCATAAAAAATGCTATTTTAGAAAAAAACAATTTTTACTGCCTATTTGTCATCTACCCATATAAATGCTTTTCTGTGGAGATAGAATTGTTGTATAATTCCAAATAAATAGATCAGGGGTGGCGAACGTCAGTCCTGGAGAGCTGCAGCCCTGCAGAGTTTTGCTTTAACCCTAATCAAACACACCTGAACAAGCTAATCAAGGTCTAAAGGGTTACTAGGAATCTACAAGCAGGTGAGTTTTTATTAAGGTTGGAGCTGAACTCTGCAGGGCTGTGGCTCTCCAGGACCGGAGTTCGCCACCCCTGAAATAGATCATGGTCCACAAATAAATGTAAAGAGATTAACAAAAATTAAACAAATTGGCAAATATAATGAGATCCACAAGTAACAAATCTGCTCCCGCCCTGACTGTAAAGCAAAATGTGATTGGCTATAGCGAGAACATGCTACGATTGGTCAGTAAAATGTGGCTGTTATCTGATTGGCTTGAGTAGACGGTGGGTTGAGTCCATGCATTTGTGGATTTGTCAGTATCTTGATGCTAGAAATGTTTCAAAATCCACAAATGCACAGGATGCGCTTTACAAATGAATGCCAGGCAAAGGTGTATTTGTGACATAAAAAGATATTTGTGAATATTTTTTTTGTTTGCAAATCTCATTTTATTTATTTGTGAATTTAATTAATGTTTGTGAAACTCTAAGATTTGTTTGTGGATCTCATTCTATTTATTTGTTAATGTTTAATTTTTTTTTTTCATCTCTTTACATTTATTTGTGGATCATAAAGTATTTATTTGGAATTATGCAACAATTCTATCTCCATACTTTTCTATACATATATTGTGGTTTCCACAAAAACATTAAGCAACACAACCATTTTCAATAATAATACAAAATGCTTCCTGAGCAACAAATCAGCATATTTCTGAAGGATCACTGAAGACTGGAGTAATGATGCTGAAAATTTAGCTTTCCATTACAGGAATAAATTACATTTTAAAATATATTATAATAGAAAACAATTATTGTAAATTTCACTAATATTTCACAATATAACTGTTTTTTTTTTGTTTGTTTGTTTGTTTTGTATTTTTAATCAAATAAATGTAGCCTAGGTGAGCATAAGAGACATTTTTTAGCAACATTTAAAAATCTTACAAACCTCAAACTGTTAAATGGTAGTGTATTTACAAGTATGTAAAATTAAATCCATAAAATGTGAAAAAATGTTAAATTATGGCAGATTTTTATCATGTTTAATGTATATCTGCAGAGATATTTTTATAGTCATGCTTGCACCTCAAAATAAACCCAATACAGCATGTACATAAAAAAAAAAAACACATCTTTAAGATTTACATTTATTACCAAAAAAACCAAAAACAAACAAAACAAAACTTTTCCAAAGTACGTTTCTCATCAGACAGAAAGCCATTCACGTGTTTGTGTGTTACACAATCTCTTGGCTGATATCCATCACAGTGAACTCTGGATAGCCTATAGTGAGAGATAAGAGACTGCAGCCTGCTCCTGATTCAGTGTCAAAACATGAGACTAATTCCAGCAGGATTATCACCAGGCTTACACTATTACTGCTGGGCACAAAGTAATGACAGCAAACGCCAGATGATTGTGAAGGAAGGTTTATGTTTCTCTCGGCTGAAGTCTAATTAAAGCGCACAAGTGTCAGTACTGCTGGGAGATACCAGGAGGATTTCTAGATCTCATCTTTCTGAAATATGGTTCAGTGGAAGGACATTTGGTGTTGAAATACTGTGATGTAGTGTTGTCACAATACCAAAATTTGGACTTCGATACGTTACCTGACTAAAATATCACAATACTACTACTGAACCGATACTATGAAAAAAAACAACAAAAAAAAAACATACAACAACAGGAAAAGTAATTGTATAACAGATGATTCAAAAGGAGATCATAGTTATTCAACTACAGAGCCTACAGGTATGTAGAGGTCTTTGCTATATTGGTAAGTTAGCTTAAATGATAAAGCCAAATCTTATTTCATGATATAGTCATTTTCACAACAACAATTAGTATCATGACATAGTCATTTTTGTTATTTAATCTTTGTTAGTAATAATAAGAACATAGAAGGCCCTATGAAATATGTTTTATTAGTTTTCTCAAATTTTGTGAATCTGTTTTCCATTCATTTTCTGGATTCTATGTTAATTGTTTCATTAAATTTTAATAATCAAAAGCATGTCTAATAAATTTATAAAGGATAATTAGATTTGATAAAGAATTAATTTATTATAGGCTATTTATTTATTTTTTCAGAAATATTGTGTTGAGCATTTACAACTTTCTGGTAAATAAATTCTGGTAAATATTTTTTTCTGGTAAATATTCCTTAAATGTTGTTTTAATAATATTTTTATTAGTAGTAGTAGTACTACTACTACTATATCGTGCAACACTACTGTGATGTGCCTTTATATGACAGTAAATTATTATAGTGTTGTTCTGTATGGTACATGGAAGTTATATTAGTTGTGCACATTAAATGAAAGCAAATCATAGTGTCAACATTAAAATATTTCAATGTTTTGTCTCTCTTCAGGAGGAATTGTGACTCAGAGTGCAGTGACGGAGAGGAGGATTTCTACTACACTGAGATCAAGCTGAACACAGACTCTGTGGCGGACGGTTTGAGCAGTCTGTCTCCTGTGTCCCCGTCTGTGCTGTCCCCCCCGCCGGGTTTGGAGCAGAGACCGCCGGATGGCACAAACGGAGCAAAGAGCGAGAACAGCACCACCACCCCTCTCAGCCGCTCCGCTCCCAGCGCACTCTACCTAGTGCACACAGACCACGCCTACCAGGTACAGCTTAACCAATCACGATGAACTACGCACATTTACATAACATTACATCACCTGAGAGATTCACTCTGATGCTCTCCGAACACAACCACTAGACAAATACAATATGGAAATGACCTAGTATTTTTATGCAATTTCAGAAAGCAAGCAGAACATTTAATATCAAAAAGCCCTCTCAGTATGAAGACAGGTCAAGCTGGGCATGAAGTCGCCCCTCGATCATAATATAAAGCATGAAAAGGTCACACGTGAGGAGAATTATGATGAGAAGTCGCATGTTCCTTTTAATGGGATCAAATACATTACCATTCAAAGGTTTGGGGTCGGTAGGATATTGATTTTATGTTTTTGAAAGAAGTCTCTTTATGCTCACAAAGGCTGCATTTATTTCATTAAATATACAGTAGTAACACTAATATTATGAAATATTACAACAATTTAAAATAACTGTTTTTAATTTCAAAATATTTTAAAATATAATTTATTCCTACAATGCAAAGCTGAATTTTTTTTAGCATCATTACTCCAGTCTACAGTGTCACATGATCCTTCAGAAATCATTCTAATATGCTGATTTGCTGTTTCAGAAGCATTTCTTACTATTATGAATGTAGAAAACAGTTACGCTGCTGAATATTTTTTGTAGAAATATTTCTTTTTCAGGATTCTTCAATGATATAAATAAAGAAAACTGTGTTTATTTAAAATCTAATTTTTGTAACATTATAAATGTCTTTAAATGTCATATTTGATTAATTTAATGCATCCATGCTGAATAATTGAATGGCATTGTACAAAGACAATGCCTCAAAATGTAGAACAAAGATGCCAACTCAGATCAAGGATATTTTTATTAACAGAAACGTATTTTTATAAACTTGACTGTACAGTTAAAAAAAAATAAAAATACAAAATATACAAATACAAATAGAAACTTGTATTACATTTACTGAACAATAAAACTGAAAACCAAAACACAAAACAAAATAATAAAACAGGAAATCAGTATAATAACTATAATAATCCTATTAAATAATGCTTGTAAAATCTGTATAGGGCCCTTTGAAATTTTTTCTTTTTCCAAATACATTTTTGCCGTTTTATTTTTTCTAGACTCTATTTTAATGGTTAAATTAAAAAATATTAATCAGAAAGCACATCTAATTAATTGAAATCATGAAACATACACAATTTACACAGCATTTTTTTTCCTCAAATTTAATTTTATTTTTTACCAAATGCTTTGTTTCCATTCATTTTCTGGATTCCAATTTAATGGTTTCATAAAATTATAATAATCAAAAGCATCTCTAATTAATTGATTTTTATAAAAAAAATAATTTACTATTATTATTTTTATTTTTTTCCAGAAATATTGTTGAGTATCTACATTTTTAATATATTCTGGCAAATATTCCTTAAAATTTTTTTTAATAATAATTGTATTAGTAGTACTTGTACTATCATAAGTGATGTATTTCTGTCACAGTTTCAAGGTAAACTGAACTTTTATTTTGACAGGTTGCTGTGAAGACCTTTAAGTTTCTGTTATTTTTTCTCAAAAGAAACTGTAAAATGCTCATGAAATGACTCTCAGAGCAGTTCTAGAGATTATGTATGTGTTCATGGACTCGTATATTGAGGCGGCAGAGGCTGAAAACACTGAGAGTAGCGCACGCTTTAGTATGCATGTATTAAACTAATCATTCACACAGAGACAAGCAGAACATGCAGGATTTTATATTTAAATAGTCTTTTGCATCCTAATATTCATAGACACTAGTCCTGTTTCACTAGACTCTGACCTAATTTTGATTTATTTATACAAAATTTCGCAAATTCCGTAACATTACGCATTATATACAGTAAATTCCAAAATTCCATTTTTTTATGAATGAATTCTGTGATTCCTTCCGCATTTTTTGAATATTAGATGCTGTCAAAATGGTTATTATTACATACATGCAGCCCAGTCATAATCGTGGGCCCGTAGAGAATACAGTATATCAGTGTAACTGTCACTCCACAGGCCACAGCCCCCGTCACCATCCCTTCCACAAGCTCCACTGGCTTCACCCCCTCCAGCAGCAGTTTCAGTATCTCCTGGCAGTCCCCACCTGTCACTTTCACTGGCACCTCTGTGAGTACACACACACACACACACTCCTGTGCCCATCACACACATGCACACACTGATCTCCAGTGTGCCTTGCATTAGACTGTCCCTTTATACACACACAGTAGAGTCCTGACCGATTGTCTCATAATCACCTACTGATCTACCACAGTTTGGCCTCTGATTTGATGACAGTGTTGTCAGGTAACTCAATTGAGTCAGTCTGACAAATATCTCAACAGTGATGCATAAACTAATACACAAACGCTCACAAAACAAGCTAAACAGACTAAATTTTGTGCTCAGTGTCTCTATAAAGTGAGCTTTCAGATTTTTATGACAGGAAATGGATGAATGATGTGTTTGGCCTTGTGTGACGGATGTTAACTCTCTCTCTGTCTGACTGCAGGCCTCTCCCACTCATAGCCGGACGCAGGGCTTTGGGGAGCAGCGCTCTCAGACCATTGCAGTGCTCTCATCTCCCCCGAGAGCTGCAGGCTCACTCAGGTACAGTCTTAACTACACTTCCTTTCAATCTTAAATTACAGGAGTCCACTTCCAGAACAACAATTAACAAATAATTTACTCACCCCCTTGTCATCCAAGATGTTCACGTCTTTCTGTCTTCAGTCGTAAAGAAATTATGGTTTTTGAGGAAAACATTTCAGAATTTTTCTCCATATAATGGACTTCATTGGTGCCCCGATTTCGAACTTCCAAAATGTAGTTTAAATGCAGCTTCGAAGGGCTCTAAACAGTCCCAGCTGAGAAAGAAGGGTCTTATCTAGCGAAACAATCTGTCTTTTTTTTTTTTGTTGTTTTTTCGGAAAATAAAGATTTGTATACTTTTTAAGCACAAAAGCTGTATGATGAACTTAGACGTGATTCATAGTAATGATGGGAAGTTCAGATCATTTTACCAACTGGGACCTTTGAGTCTCGTTCAGCAAAATGAACAATCTTTTTTTGCGAGTCGTTTCATTCATTTTAGCAAAAAATATACTTCTGTAACATATCTACTGCTTACACAAACGTTGATCACACTACAAACAAGACAAAACTATAATGCTATAAGAAACAGAAAAGACCTGGGTCTTTAGTATATGATTAGCTCACCTCACCTCTTATCTTCAAAATGAATAATTCGTTCAAGAACGACCCATCACTAATTTGTAGCATTGTGGACACGCATCCCAGAGCCTGTGCCACACAAGCTTTTGTGCTTAAAAAGTATACAAATTTTTACACGTTTTATGATCGCCCAGATGTAAGAATCTAGTCGCACATCATAAACTCTTTAAGTAGTGTGGAAAAGTACAATAATCAGTAAGTTCTCTGCTTACTTGGTATGATGCCAGTAGCATGTGAAAAGTCTGTGGTGTGTTGTGTTAAAGGGATAGTTCACCCAAAAAAGAAAATTCTGTCACTAATTACCCTCATGTCGCTCCCGTAAGACCCGTAAACCCGTAAGACCTTTGTTCATTTTCAGAACACAAATTAAGATATTTTTGATGAAATCCAAATGCTTTTTGTCCCTGCATCGACAGCATTGTTGAACAAAGTCGTTATTTTTGTTTTCTTTGCACACAACCAGTATTCTTATAGCTTCATAACATTATGGTTGAACCACTGATGTCACATGGACTTTTTAAACAATATCCTTACTACCTTTCTGGGCCTTGAATGTGGTAGTTGAGGTAGTGAGGGTCAGAAAGCTCTTGGATTTCATTTCAGTTTGTGTTCTGAATATGAACAAAGGTCTTACGGGTTTGGAACGACATGAGGGTGAGTAATTAATGACAGAATTTTCATTTTTTGGGTGAACTAACCCTTTAGATTGTAGGATCATACTGGAAGGTACCATATTGGTATTAGATATTGTTTTAACTTATTGAAATTGGTTAATATTGTATATTTCATTATAAATGCTCAATTCCTCTAATTTTACATTTGTGACCTACATTTTTTTAAATGCATGATATATGGTTTGTTAGCATAGGACAATATTTGGCTGAGATACAACCATTTGAAAGTCTAGAATCTGAAGGTGCAAAAAAATCAAAATACTGAGAAAATCACCTTAAAGTTGTCCAAATGAAGTTCTTAGCAATGCATATTACTAATCAAAAATTAAGTTGAGATATATTTACAATAGGAAATTTACAAAATAGCCTCATGGAACATGATCTTTATATAATATCCTAATGGCATAAAAGAAAAACGGACAATTTTGACCCATACAGTATATTTTTGGCTATTGCTACAAATATAACCGTGCTACTTAACACTGGTTTTGTGGTCCAGGGTCACATTTAGAATACAGTGTCACTTTAATAACACTGTACATTATACTTGCTGCACATCATAATTTTAAGACGCCTAAATTCACGTAGCATTTTGTTTTTTTAGTGCTTTTAATTTATTTAGACAAAATAGAATAATAATAATCAGTTACTGTCCATGAAATGAAAATTATTGGCCAGAATTAGATTTTTGCATAAATAATTTTATTATTTATGTTGTTTTGCATTTTAAATTTAGATTTGATTAGATATTGCTTGTGTCATGTTTGTTAATCTCTATAATCTTAGAAAAAACAAAATTATTATTATTATTTTTTTTAATTATGTACTCTCACATTAAATAACTCCAGTCATATCAGTGACTACAAAAAAAAAATGTTAATCACCTTATGATGATGATGATTTTGAGACCACATTATCCATGTCTTATGTGTGTGAACACCAAAAGCGAATTATATTATTTGCACGAATAGATTACATGCATAGATTACAAGTCCATGCAGAGATGCAAACAGACGCAATTTTTTGCTGGGCGACACAATTTCAGCCAATGCATGATATTCGCTTTAATCGAATTTCCCACTTGAGCTGAAATATTTCAACTTGTATGAATGACGCGCACGAGCCGCTGTCATGCAAGCCAGTCAACGAATAGCTTATTGACATGTCCAGTTATATCAGAAATGGAACAGAGTACACGCAGTGTTTTATTTGTGCGAGTGACGCGAGAAAACATCCCGCAAGTAATGTAGAGTGAGTAATGTGATGCGAACGTTCGCTTTGCTTTTGCGAAGATGTGTGCACACATCTTTACTTAAAGCTTCAGATGAACTTGCCTTGAGCTACAGGTACTATAAGAACAATTATTTAATTCAATTTTAATTCTGGAAGTACACATTTTTTGTAAAATATTTGCTTTTGAATGTTGAACATTTTTTGTAAAACCATTTTTGTGTTTTATGTCATGTGCTGTGCAGTAGGAAGTCAAGAGGCGAGGGTAAGAAGTGTCGTAAGGTGTACGGCATGGAAAACCGAGACATGTGGTGCACGGCCTGCCGCTGGAAGAAAGCCTGCCAGAGATTTGTTGACTGAAACATCTGTGACGGCTTACAGAAACAAACAGGGTGGGCTTCCTTTGCATGCATACCATAATGAAACACGTCCCTTCTTCTTTGTTACTGACCACAGCCCCACCCTGCTTCACCTTAAACCCACATGGACCTCGAGGGTTAAACCCTTATGCATTCCCTCCTAAACCAACGAACGCACTCCCAACCTTTGCAGATTACCAACTCTCCCTTTGAGGCGAGTTGCTTTACACTGCAAAAAATAAAAAAAAAAGACTTGTGATCCATCTCTTTTTGTTTGTGTTCAGTATACTGCTTAAAGACATTCTTGTCAGTTCCTAAAGGACCAGCCGGGGCAAGACCAGCCTCTGTCCTTGCTCTTTTTAAAAGAGAAGAAAGCTCTCTTTCAGACTGCGTAAGTGCTATAAAACACAACTGGAGAAAGTGTTTCTTTTTCCACGGGCGCTTTTTCGCATTTCTCCTGCCCATTTTACTAAAGGTTAAGGGTTGGACAGCCAGAAAACCCTGTCTTCTCAAGAATGTACCACCACAGGGGTTTGTTTTAGTATGTTGACTGGACAGCTCCCCTGAATGGAAATTCCTCAATGCAAAAAAAATAAAAAAAAAACAAGTATGGGAAGAGAAAGACTTTCAGCTCCCCCTTTCAGCCGTGCTGACACAAGCAATTGCACCTACAAAGGACGGATTTTATATCTCTGGTTTTATATTTGCGTTTACCAACAGGACATTTCTTTCAGGGATGCGATCAGTAAAAGCAAAACCAGCAGTTAGATTTAACAGCAGAGAACTCAGTGCTTTTTGTCACAGGAATATCTTCTTGCTACCAAAAAGGGTTTTTTTACGTGCCATTTTCCTTTTTTTTTGCTTTGTGTGTTAACTGACTTCAACAGAATGAAGTGTTGAAGCACTGCGATCATTAAAACCCAACGGCACAGACTCGCATCAAAGTTAGTGATCGCAAGAACCAGCCATTCAGGCAACGCAACCTCTCCTTCCCATCGGACTCCATCAGCAGGAATGAACTGCATTCATATTAGAGCCATATTTGAGCCCGCGGTGGTTTTACGCCACAGTCTGTTGCCTAGAGAGGTTCGACCAACATGCCCAAGTAAAGAAAACTCTGCAAAGTGGTTCATTTTTACCTCTGAAAGGTGAAGAGCTCTTTACCTCTCACCTTTTTCCTGACCTCACAGGTTCAAGTAGGAAGTAATAAAAATAGCAAATGCCACATCTACTCCAGCACAAGAGCTGGAAGCACTCAGATGTGCTGGTGTTATGCTTCTATAGTTGGTACAGTATCACGTAACATGGCAGAACGCTGGTCACAAGAGGACGGACATCTTTTCACGATGGGCTTCTTTGCAAAGGATGACCAGAAAAATTCTCCCATGTCAACACTTGGATTGGATCTTAAGGAATATGGCAGCTCGGTTGGCAATTGTAATCTGGTTTTGGTGGCTCTGATACAGTCTAATATGATATCGTCTACGTAACATCAACACAAGCTAGTTAACTCATCATATACATGCAAATAATGCTTACTGTGATCAACTCATTGTCTGTTTTGTTCATCACATTGTTCCCCTTTTCACTTACTGTCGATATGTATATATAGATAAGGTATATAGTATTAAAACCCCCAGATTAAATATTTTATGCCCAGAGTAACACTTGGTTTTATTGGTAGAATGGCTTTGTTCACACTGTACATAAATGGGTTGTAAGTCGGATTTTAGTTATTAGATCATTTGTTTGTACAATGTAGTCAATATCCTATGCATCTACATGGGTTATTTAGGAATGCTATAACCACCAGTTATGAAAAGTCTCACAAACGAATAAAACATGATATAAAAAAGAATAAACATGATTTAATTTGATTTCACACTAGATATGGATGTGGTTTGGATCTGGTTCAGAAACATCAGATTTCATGTGGTCTTTTGCAGGTCAGAATACAAAAAACTCCCAACGCCACAAATGGATGTGGTTTGGATCCGGGCTACAAAACTCTAGAGTTCATCAGATATTTTCAGCCAGTGTGAATAAAGCCAGATACTACACCAAATGAAAAAACTAAGGGCATTTTAAATGTGAGTCTATAATTAAGACTCATGTAAAATCAATATGCATTTAAATAACATCTCTAAGAAAACGCTTTAAACCTGACACAGACAAAAAAAAAATAAAAAAAAATCCAGAAACGACCAAGAGTTCATGCATTTTGAACTCTAAATTTTCTCCCCCCCACCTCACACTCTGTTGACACTATTCAACAGATCTTGCAAGGAAAAGGTCTTTAGGGCCTTGCGTCTTTCCGTATGACTGGAGGCAACCTGTTTGTGAAAGCGCAGCTATGCTGAAGCCGCACACCAGCACCCAAGGGCTCTTATACTTCAATTCTACTCCAATGCTTATTGAAACATTTTGTGATCTCATGCCAGAGACGAAGACGAGTTTCAATAATTAATAGCTGCATATTTTGGCCCCTCCGCTGGTGTGAGGAACATCTCAGAGGCTGCTGCTTGTCCCTCCATTCCCTTCCTGGTGCTATTTTAGACCAAAGGGTCTGAGAGATCTCATGGGCGTTTTACGTAACAGGGCAGGCCGATGTCTAAAGTTGTTTACATTCAGTACTTGGGGAAACTCTTTCCATCACGTTTCCTACAAATGAGACAAGTTTTGGGAATATCTCCACATTTATTTCTAAACGTTACCTAAAAACATGCTCTTGCCTCAGATAAGCTGTAATGTGAAGTTAAGATCACGGTGCATTTGGTTTCTAATGATGTTTCACACACCTGTCACCATGGTGCTTATGTATTGGCTGCAGTTTTGTTAGCTAGGCTACAGCGCATTACTCGTGTTCATTAGGGGTGCTAGCTTTCTTGTGCACAGGCCTTTTTGTTGTACGATGTGAAATATAAGACACACGGTGCGCATCAAGCTGGAACATGAGTGTGTCTGGATTCACTATTTACTTTTTTTTATCGCCAACTTCGTTCACAGGTTAAACAGAGTATATAATGTACCTACAATACTTATATAAGCTACCTGGTAAACAGTATTTAGGACTAGTGCTGCTCATGAATATCTACTTGGGTCCACGTCTCATAGTAATGCAGTACAAAGCTTTTATTGTTCAGAAATTCAGTAGGACGCCAAGGTGTTAGCTGTCCTTAGCCTAAGTAGTCTTCTCTGGTTCTGTGTACACATACCGTATAGGTAATTAACAACAATAACTAATAATACTAGTATATTATTCAAAATGTGTAATGTTTTGATCCATATTCTAAGCTACTTTAACACGCCGGTGTACAGATCCTAGGCAACAGATTAAGAAGCTTCCTGTTCGGAACTTTCACCGGGTCCAGAGTTTAACATGCTAGTTTAGCCGCTTTAAAAGCAACCCTGGGTATTAAGACTTGTGTGGCTTAATATAACGCAAATGATGTCTCTTACTGAAATATGTAGTAGAGAAGTAGTAGCATTATTTCGACGACGTCGTCGCCATTATTTCGACGACGTGAAATGGTTGCACTCGGTGAGCTACTGGCGCTACCTATTGCTATTTTTACCAAAACACAACTCAGAATACACTACTCTAAAAAGAACTGATACGATGCCACATTGTGCAGCTTTTAGTCGTTATTTTCAGTTGAAGGGCAACAAGAAAAGCGTGAAGGTCTTTGCATACTGAGGCTAAAATTCTCATCCAACGTTTTCTGAACGTTAAAAAATAAATACGACCTCACGTAGTGTCAATTATGTTTACACATTGCCTCTGAAATTTTCATCCATCATAGAAAAATTTGGATCGGGTTACATTTTCTGCATTCTGGCATCTGTAGCAAACGTTTTGAGAGGTGTTTTGACATATTGAGGTTCTGTGCGTAATAATTTTGATGAATATGAAAAAACGTATACTCCTGCCTGTGGATGAATAAAACTTCCTAAAGACCTGCGTCTTTGTTCTTTCCACTTCAGCCCTGATGTCTTTAACAGTGCGTTTCCACTACAGCATCAAATCTACAATGCCACTGCTTTAGAACGTGTAAAATTTAGGGCAAAGCACGCCTCTGAAAACAATGTTTACACCCTATTTGCACTTCATTGGCATTATCTAGGTACAATCTAAAATTCAAAATGATGAAACGTAGCCTATATAGACAGCCCTAAATAAAACATATGACTTCTTCAACAAGAAGTGATTTCAGCTCAGTAATCCACCAGTTCAGCAAACACTCTGAAACATTTGTCAAAATCCTGCCTTGCCTACCTTTCACAGCGTTTTGTCGCCTGGTGTTTTTTTGCTCGAGATTTGCATAAACTCAAGTAATGCCCAACCTTTCTGACGCTCTTGGCTGCTGTCTCTATGCTGCTTTCAATCCCATAATGCACCGCGCAAGCATTTAATCTCAACTTGCATAGGAATTAATTCAAAACGCTTGCTACGTGCCAGTGGAAACGCACCGTAAGGCTCTTAGTAGACCACAGCTACTCAAAGAGCTTACAAATGGCAGAGACAAGAAACACTAGATGCCATTCTGACAGATTGTAAACATGTTGGCGTTAAGATTCCTTGTGAGGAAAATCAATGGTACGGAATTCGGTTTAAGCCTATGCTTATATTCATCACCACCTATAAACTCTTACAGTAGCTGTGGTCATCATGTCAGTATTTTATTTTTTGAGTTGTGCTGCGGTAAAAATAGCAAAGGTAGCACCATTTCACGTCGTCGAAAAAATGGCGTCCCCAAGATATATATATATATATATAAAATGATGTGGATTTTTTTAAATAACATAAATCATTTATGGGTTTTGTACTACATATTTCAGTAAGAGACATCATTAATGTTATATATTGCCATACAAGTCATAATACCCAGGGTTCCCTTTAAAAGACAGAAGTCTTGCTATTTCTTTTCCCACACATCAGCGTGAGGAAAAACCGAAAGTGCGATGTTAATCGGATACCCATATGTCTTTGGTTGGTATTAGTGTTGGATCTGTGCAGATGTTTAGAGTGGGTGTGCATATCCCATGTCAGACTGACCCAATCTGACTGTGTTTGCGAAGACTGAATCGTTTGTGTAACTCCAAACCGCCACTCAGCTATAGCCAGATGGCAGATGGGCCACTCAGTAGTCTACTTACATAACTTGTGTGTTTGTGTCGAGCCACAAACAGCAAGAACGAGTAGAGGCCGTTGACGGGAGTCTGCAAAAAAAAAAAAAAAAAAAAAAAAAAAAAAAAAAGGCTGTGGTCGAGAGAAACATTCCAGACTGCACATTTAAATCTTTTTTGTTATGAAACAGCATCATCAGGATGGAACTTACTCTCTCTTAGAGGGCTTATAATCACTGCTGTCATTGGACAGTTTTGGCATTCTGCAATGCATACTACCAATAAAATAGCTGCCGGGTTCCCGTGGTTTATGATCAGGTCATGTCTATCCTAGGTGGAGAGGGGCCCAGAAAGGTTTTGTTTTCCGTAGAGGGAGCCAGTCCCTCAGACCGCTTTCAGGAATGTATTTGTATGAGGATATATAGGAGTCTGACTGTGCCTTGGTGAGGTCTGATATTGTGCATGGAGATGCACAGAAAAGCAAAGGAATGTTTCTGGTGTCGGCTTGTCTGAGTTCATAATTTTGTCTGGATTTAAACGTGTGGGAGTGGAGGCCCCTTTTTTTACTGATTTGAGGACTAGCTCTTGCTTTTTTTTCTGGTCAAAGAGTCTTTTGATGAATCTGAAGCTTGGGGGGTGTGGGGAGTGTCTTTTTCCCGGTTGTGCTTTGTAAACGATTTTTAGCTACAATATCATAGTTGTTTTTGTCTTGTTGTTTTCATCTCCAGTTTTGGAAACGCAGCGGGAAACGTTTAATCACCATTTCAAACAGGGGGGTTTGTTGAATACGGCTGCGTTTTAAGAACCGGGGAGCGTTTTTCTTACAAGATGCTTAAACAGTGAGATCATCCATTATTGTCAGAGACTAAAACTACAGCCTAACAGACAGGACCGTGCACATAAGATCTTAGCATTATGAATCGCAAGCTTGGTCATATGCTTTCCATCGTGTCTCCCAAAGTAGGGCTGCATGATTTGACGAAAAATGGTTTTCTGTGCTTGTTTGTCAACTCAAATATGTGACCCTGAACCATAAAACCAGCCAAAAGGGTAAATTTTTTTAAATTGTGAAATTTATACATAATCTGAAAGCTGAATAAGTAAGCTTTCTATTGATGTATGGTCTGTTATGGTGCTGAGATACAACCATTTCAAAATCTAGAATCTGAGGGTGCAAAAAAAAAAAAAACTGAGAAAATCACCTTTAAAGTTGTCTAAATGAAGTTCTTAGCAATGCATATTACTAATCAAAAATGATGTTTTTACACATTTACGGTAGGAAATTTACAGAATATCTTCATGGAACATGATCTTTACTTAATATCCTAATGATTTTTGGCATAAAAGAAAAATAGATAATGTTGACCCATACAATGTATTTTTGGCTATTGCTACAGATATACCTGTGCTACTCAAGACTGGTTTTGTGGTCCAGGGTCAGATATGTTGAGCTCACAAATGCACGTATTAAGTGACCCAAACTCAGAATAGATGCAGAGATGTGTTTAAATGGAGCAGCATTTATTGCGAATCGAGACTCTGAAAACAACAGATCATGAGCTGCTCGTGTGTAAACAAACATTGTGCCGCGTTTCACTCTGAAACACACAATGCATATATTTATTTATTTAAATTGCAGCCTTTTCAACCGCATTAAGCCATTTTGTGATTTTGGTTTTATTTTGATTAATCATGCAGCCCTATCTCAAAGGATCTTAGAGAATAAAAAGGACATCATGTAACACGTTTGTCTCAAGCCTTGCTGTTACGGGAAAAAACAAAAAAACAAAAACAAAAAACATAACCCATCCAAAAACCCTAAACATGTCGCTTTACATCTTTAAAAAAATAAAGATGCCAAGAGACATTATGGGAATGTAGGCTCAGCGCTCTGAATGGATTATCTCACTGCTGACCTTTGTCAATCAAGAACCATGTTAACCTCAAGAACTCAAAGACTGTCGCACTGGATTTTTACACTTTTTCAAGTATTTGCTGATCTAACTGTATTTTTTAATACTGCATGTGCATGCCGAAGAAAACAAACGGAAAAAAATATGATCTGAATTTATGAATGTGTTGTTTGTGATGTTTTATCTGTAAAAACAGGCACAGGGCAGGCAGGCTGCTGTTACTATAGGAATGACTTGCAAAATTCACTTCCTCTGAAAAAGTATTCATTTTCATAGGCATCTTTTCATAGTCGCCCATTTTCATGTTCTGACACAATGGGGCACATATTTTTAAGGGACAGTTCAACCCCTCAAAACAGTAAATACTGTGGATAACCGGGTCTTAAACAAAAATGTTTAGAACCACTGCTATAAGCTGTTTTGTATGGTAAAAAGCAGCATAAGCAAATTACCATTTTAATTTTTGGGTGAACTGTTACTTTAAGAGAGAGCACTCGACTCTGATTGGCTGAAGCGCTGATAGAAACTGCCACATTCTGCATCATTCCACAGGGTCTGGGCCAAAAGCCAAATTTGTGTGGCTTCTTAGACCTGTTCTATACTTAGCAGCATGTGCTCATATCTAGTGATTTTATAGCCCATTGAGAAGGGTGGACTGCCATAAAAACAAACAGATGCTGACGATAAAACAACCAGCTTCTGACCGCCGTAGCACAGGCGATAATAACAAACGCCTGACGGATAGTACATGAGTGCTTCGAAATGATTTAAAAGAGAGGACCTGTTCATCTCAAGGACCAATATACTCAGCCCAAACTGTGCTTTTTTTATTTTTAGTTCACACCTTTCTGTCCCATTGTCTGTTCTTTTTGACATTCCTGATTTTACAAGTATTGTTTGATGTTAAGAACGGGCATCTGATGCCCTGTGCACATGAAGGAAGTCTACTGTGTAAAGAGAAAAAGGGAAAACTCAGGATGTCTTCATCTTTGCATGCCGCTGCTAGCAAAAAAAAAAAAAAAAAAAAAAGAATGCGGCAGTTGAGTTGTAAAGCCATAAAGGAAAAGAGGTGTGTTTGGGTCACCCATGCCATTTACCAAAATTATTCTTTTGATCAGTAAGCAATGTCTAGACTTTATTCAATAACTGTGTATTATTCATTATTGCACACTCTGACTATATGTATATTGAAGCTGTTCATTGAAGAAGGCACTTGATGTCTCTATGCCAATGTGAAGGATAAAGTCATTGATGGGGGACAGATTTTATTGTAGATGCAATAGCTATGAATGTAGCTATGAATAAATGGATGGTATATTTATATGCTTATAAAAGAAAATATTGTTATCCTGAAGAGGGACACCCTTGAAATTGGCAGGTTTTCAGAAGATGATTTGTAACTTGATTGTACCATATTATGCATATAACTTTGTGACATTAGCACTAATGAACTGAGGATTAGGCCTATGGTTGAAATCAAGAAACCCAAAGATTATTTCTCAAATTTGATGTGATATCACAGCAAATAACAAATAAGCTGTACAAATTTCACTTAAACTTAACATAAAATTAATGTGTACAACTAAAGTTTTATTAATCCACCTTAAGGTGCGTTCACATTTGCGAAACTTAGGTGAATTTTTGCAGGCACACTACGTCCACTGTCAACTGTGCAGTTAAAGGAATAGTTCACCCTAAAATGAAAATTCTGTCATTAATTACTCACCCTCATGTCGTTCCAAACACAAACTAAGATATTTTTTATGAAATCCAAGAGCTTTCTGACCCTGCATAGACAGCAATGGTGAACACCAAAGACTGAGACGGAAGAGAAAAAAAATCATTAGAAAAAAGTCATTATTAGAGGTGCACTGATCAACAAGCCAGGGACCTGAATTAGCCAGTTTTCTGCAGGATCAGCCCAGACCGATGACCGGCTGGTCTGTCTGCCAATTCCGAGCCAGTCCATTTAAACGTCACACTTACAGCAACTTATAATGTATTTGTGTAAGAAGTTAAAATTAAGTGACTTACATTGTAGACACAATATTGACTGTTTTTGCTCAATTTCGCTGACGAAAATAGTTCCAATCAAAGCCAAAGCAGAACCGATGCATAGTGGTGTTTCGTTACTAATCAAGTGAGTCAATGATTCAGAAACAAATTTATAAAAACCCGTTCACTTGCCTCATTTCTGAATGACTCTGCTGTTTGAACGAATCGGATGAATGAATTACTAAATGACTCACAGTCATTTGCTGCCACCTACTGGTGGTCTGGTTTCATATAAAAGTATCAATGCAATTTTTCCCAACATTTCTTATTTGTATGTTTAAAACATTTATTATTTATGAATGTGAAAATTTGCAATGTAAATGCATTTATAGAGAATATGTGTAACTTAGTCCAGGGGAATTGTAATGTTTAATATTGTTTAATAATGTTTTTTTATTACGTATTTTTTTTTCTTCATTGAAAGAAGTATAGCTTTTTGCATGCATATGCTGTCAATAATGGTTCTTCAAAAGAAAATCGTAATCGGCAACAAACGGTACCGTCAGTCACACTTCTGCCAAGAAAATTCCAATCGGTGCATCTCTAGTCTTTATTTTTCTTTTCTTTGTGCAAAAAAACTTTTCTTGTAGCTTCATAAAATTAAGGTTGAACCACTATTTTAACAATGACCTTCCTACCTTTCTGGGTCTTGAACGTGGTAGTACCATTGCTGTCTATTCAGGGTCAAAAAGGTCTCGGATTTCATCAAAAATATCTTAATTTGTGTTCAGAAGATGAATGAAGGTCTTATGGGTTTGTAACCACATGAGTATGAGTAATTAATGACAGAATTTTCATTTTTGGGTGAACCATTGCTTAAACTCAGAGGTCACGTCCAAACCAAGCAGCTTTATATTGGCAAACTGCAAATTTAAATGTTAACAGTTCAACAAACTTGATTCTAAAGTAAAATTCGCTAGGGGGAATTTTTCACCTGATTTTTCCCTCACAAAATTCCCAAACGCTTGGATTGCTGTTGAAATGGCTGCATTTTGCCCCTGCAATTTCGCCGTATAAAGCTAAATGTGACTGCACATTTAACGGCCATTCACACAGAACAGGTTATGCCGTTCAAGAACGTAGGAAAAGGCCCAAAGAATCTTAAAACAACGCAGCATCTCCAAAACAAGTCTAAAAGGGCGTCGATGTAGCAAATTTGTACATTGGAAAATAAATGGCGTCGCGAGTATATTTTCTATTCCTCAGCGCTGCGTCCCGCGTTTTTTCAAAACCGCGTTCTGTGTGAACGGCCACTTATTAAAACGTTAAAGAGTTGTTTATCCTCGTCTATTGGTGTTGTAGATGTCGCCTGACAGACACTGACCTGCATTTGAGGTGATGAGGTAAATGAACGGCCCATCTCGACATTAATAACACTTCATCCTAGGTTTAACACAGACGTCGCACGCCAGGTCAAGCTGAGTGCGTCGCAGTGACGTTTCCCGCCGTTAGTTCTCAGGCTCACGTGCGTAATCCCAGCGGGGCTTTGACCTCAACGGGCTTTCATCTCTGTAAACCCATCATAACGCAGTGCAGAAAGAGACGAAGAGCAGGTTTCAGAGGTTCAGAGGGTTTTCTTAACGATGACGATTGCTGCTGAAGGCTGTTAGCCGGCAACAATTAACTCTAATGGAATGAAAACAAATGTAGCCCTATTGTTAAACGGTGTCAAGTATCAGCAGAAACGAGGGCCTTAATTAGAGGATATTTTTAGGGCTTCGTGCCACTATATTTTGTCATTGTGAGTGTCTAGTCTGTGTTCACTCGGATACAATTATGCAATTTTATGCTTTAGTGCACAGGTTCACGCGGCAACACCTGACAAGTATAACTCATAATAGACGGAAAGAAATTATTTTTACACCGCTCGCATTAGTCTGGATATGATTATAGGATATTTCACTGTCTGGACTTGATATATGAAATATCGCAATACATTAACTGAAAGCACTTGCTTTATGTACAATGTCTTATAATGTTGATCTAATTGCACCGTTTCTTTTCGTTTTCCCAAAGTTCAGTAGATTTTAATCTCCCTCCTCCTGAGGGAGAAAACACTTGGTGACTGTTATTATTATTATCTACTCTCTCACTTGCTGGCTGTACTAGTTTTTACTCTGAGCTGTGTGTAAATAGAAACTGCCATTGTAATTGTGCTACGGTGACAATGTTCTGGTGCTCGTCAGTGCCGCTGTTGTTGTTTTCTTTGGTGTAAAGACCTTTCCAAGGTGCCTGTGTTCATATGAGCTCCTGGTTAATGGTCATGGAAAAATAAAAACGATTTTTTTCGGCAGCTGTTTACTATACAACGTCTGCTGGTGTGTATTTATTAATCTAATTATAACATGCCGTAATGTGCTTATTTCGGAATCTCGGCTTGATTATAATAGGTTGCAGACTGAATTGTTAAAAGCTAATTAGCAGCCTTAGGTCATACTGTGTTTAGTAACAGAAAATAAAAGCACACAAAGCTTTCAAGTTTCTAAGTGTTTGCAGACCTATGGTAGACGGGGTTTTCTTTAAGTCAAAGACTAATTAAAATAGCCTTTAGGATAATTGTATGAATGTAACTATTTGGAAACACCGACTGGGAACGGTTTGAGCTGAGTAACAATAGATTTCCATACGTTTCATATTTTCTTGTTACCCCTTTCAGACATCAATTTAGCATGTTAATGGACTACAAGGACACAACCTGTGTGAACATAATTGAATGCATTCCTGACTGTAGGCCAGAGATTTGCTTGAAAATAACAAACATACTGTTTCTAGAGCCACTTGTTACATTGAAATTTATGATAATAGTGCAGTGTCTGCATTTCCTTCAGTTAGAGGGTTCTCAGCTAGTAGTACATAATTTAATACCAAAATTGACAGCCCTAATGAAACTCTTGTTACACTAAACCATTTTTCTCCTACAGCAAACAGAGAAAAGTCACCTTGAGAAAGTAAACCTTATGGTGCCATCTAGTGTTCTGTAGCGGTTATACAGCTGCATTTTTCTTCCTTTATTTCAAAAAATGACTGCTGGAGAAAGACAGTGTGTAATGTGCTTTATTAGGCATCGGACAAGGAAGGAATATTTGTATTTTTGTGCTCAAAGTAGGTCTAGACTTTCAGGATGCTAATTATACATGAACAGCAGATTCAACTACTAGTTGAGGTCAAAAGCCCGTTAGAGACATTCAATACAAAGCAACATTGATATTCAAAAGATGACGCGAGGAAAAAGGAAACAAACAACACCTGAGCTACAGCATGACATCAATGAGGCAGAAGGGGGATAAGTTGAAACATTTTTGGTCCCACTGGAGATTTCCACCCTCCGATGAGTATGTCAACAACACAAAACACACATAAAACATTTGTTTTAAACCAATATCTCTTTAACAATATTCAATATTTTCCATATTAGTATTATTTTAGATCACGTCAACACTAGATCTAGAGTGATAGATCAAGCATGTTGAACTTAAACCTCTGTAAACGTCTCTATTCCTATTCTATATGAACATTTCTTGCAGAGCAAGCAGAAAACATTTGCTTTTCTCTGTCTGTCAAAGCAAAACGCAAGAATGGAAAAGTACACTCGATTTATGAGCCAATAATGAAATATAACCATACGAGAACACATTTGCTGTTAAGTACCATCTAAATATGCACAAGCAGAAGCCCCTATGCTCCACAGCTTTTAGCAACCACTACCAAATCATAACTGTTACATTTTACAATTAAGAAACTAACAATATCAATAAAAATATACTTTTATTTTATTTTGCAGTTTAAGGTTTTGAAGATGCCACAACAGCAGGTACTACAGTGTAAGCGCTATGAACTACACAAACAATAGGAATTAGTTCTTTTAAATATTACACTGGATCTAAAGCGAACTGTTTAACATTAACACTGCTTTTCAGCTGTGTTAGACAGTTTAAAACAACAGGGAAGAAGCGTTATATAGTCTGTCCCTCTCATAGTATGTCCTGTCCTCTGGAAAAAAAAAAAAATCAAAATACAGCAGTGGTCAAAGCCATCACTCTTTAAGTGAAACTAAACCTCTCCAGTTTTAGCAACAGAAGGCACTGGGATCTCAGTGGTGCGACTACACTAACGCTACAAAAATGAAAAGAAATATAAAGCATGTACGTTCAAGTCTGCTCGTTTTATGACACAAACTCTCTAAAGCAAAGAATCCAAAATATCGAAAAAGAGTAATAGTGTAACACTACTGTTTGATCATATTTGGTATTAATGCTAATAATACACTCAATATACTTTCTATGCAAAACTCTTTTAGTTTCAAGTACACACTTAGAGACAGAACTCATGTTCTGAGTTTTTGGCATTTGTTTTATAAACAGAACTATATACATTTAGTTAATTTGGCTGGCAATTTTAAGTAGCAGGATGTGTTACAAAGAATGTACACAAACAAGAAGTCAATTTCAACTTTATATAATGACTTCTGTGAAAGTGTGAAAAGAGATGTTTAGGGACTTCTAAAATACAGCCTGAGCCTCTCATGTAGGCTAAAATAACACAAACCTAAAGTTAGGGGTCAGAGGTCAATGATGCAGTGGAATGAGTAACGTCATGCTCTGAGCGAACATCTCACATTCTGGTCCAGTGTAGGACTACCACGTCCTGTCTGGAGATGACCCAGACTCCAGTGGACAAAAGCGGCCACAAAATAAAGCTCACTGTGACTATGTAGAAGTACCGCTGTGGAGTGGAAGAAGGGGGACGGGAGGTATAATGAAAGGGTGAGGGTGGATCCTCAGTGCGGTTTTTGATCTGGTGGACACGTTTCCTCTGGCTGTTCAGCCACTGGCTTTCCATCAGGCGTGGATTCTGAAACCTCTTCACCATCGCCTGTCGATGGCGTCGGGCTCATCTTGGTCTGTAAAGTCAAAAATGAGGTCGGGTTTTCAGCTTTTTTTTTAACTTGCATACACAGTGTTGATATTATCAGTGTTGCTTTACCTTTAAGGTTTCCACTTTCTCCTCAAATGACTTGAAGGTGGGTGTGTTCCTGCAAGAGATATGATAATGATGTAACAGACTGAATCAGTTCACAATTGATATTAGGGCTGTCACTAATGATTATTTTGGTAATCGAGTAATCTGTCAATTATTCTGATGATTAATCGAGTAATTGGATAATTATAATTCTTGTTTTTTGTAGTAGTAGTAGTAGTAATAAAAAAGACTTAAGTGAACAAAAGCCCTTAAAACTACTTAAAATACATATTTATTGTTAATGTGAACGGAACCGCTCTGACACGCACATACCTGCATGCATATAAATAATTAAAGCGCATATATATATATATATATAAAAACCCGCATCGAATATATTTATTTAATTGAATCGTAGCGTTTGAATTCTTCTTCTTCTTAGTTTATTTGAACAGGGACGACACAATAAACATGATTCCAGTCGAAGACTTGAAAAAAAATGCACTGCACATAGAGATTATAGCAGAAGCTAATTTGCATCTCATGTCTCTCTCTTCAATCATGCATACAGGTCTGATTTATTTTGAGCCAACGTTTAACCGTCAATGTAAAAGACTTTATATCATGTATAACTTTAAACTCATTTGGCAACATATTCCAAAGTTGTAACCCCTTTAATAGCATTATGCTTTATTATGATTTTTAAACAGGTTTAATATGTGGAATGCTTCCGGTATTTTGCCAATTACTCAACATGGGCAAAATGCAATTTAGGATTTTTTAAAATCGAATACTCAGATAGAATAGTGGAATCATTGCAGCCCTAATTGATATGTTGTGAAAAGGGTTTTGGTATATCAAATGTTTTTGCTAATTCATCTTCTATAGCTGTGCTCCAAAACATATATTTTATTCGGTATTGAAAAAAGAGAGAAATTATGTTAATCAAATTTAAGGGATAGTTCACCCAAAAATAAACATTTCCCTATGATTTACTCACCCTCAAGCTATCCTAGGTGTACATGACTTTCTTCTTTCAGACGAATACAATTAAGGTTAAAAAATGTATAAAAAAAGTACTCCACACGGCAGCGGGGGGTTAATACAGGCGTTCCAGCAGATGACGTAAGACGTATGCATAACATAACCTGATAGCACAAATACATCTCAGAGACATCTATGTGACATCTGCAAGACATAGTTATAGTCATCTGCAATATATCTATTAGACGTTTCCTATCAGATGTCAAATAGACGTCTATTAGATGTCTTTAAGATGTTTATGATTTAGAATGTATGTAAACTGACATCTTACAGACGTTTGTACACAACAGATGCTTTCCAGATCAAGAGATCTTTAATAAACAACTTGCAGATATACGTGTGCTATCTGGGTAAGCTCCGGTGAGAATATGCTAGTCTCAAGTTTTGTTTACAGCAAAGGAAAAGCGGTCTCCTCTAGGCTTATATCAAAATCCTCCAACATTTTTCTTTACAAATTCTTGTTTGTACTTCTAATTCGCGACCGGTGTTTTGTTTTGTCTCTGCGCTTCAATGTTCATCACTTTTGTGTTCATCACCACATTCGCCTACGACATCCGCTGGAACGCCACTCTCATGAGCGTGGGTACAACAGCAGAAGCTAGATATTATGGTTTACAGAGCTGTAAAAATGCAGATTTTTTTTTACACAAATGCATCGATTTGCTTTAAGAGGCCTTCATTATCCCCCCGGAGCTGTGTGGAGCACTTTTTAATGATGGATAGATGCACTTTTTGGGTTTCAAAATCTCAACACCCATTCACTGCCATTATAAAGCTTGGAGGAGTCAGGATATTTTTTAAAATAACTCTGATTGTATTCGCTTGAAAGAAGAAATAATAAAGTCATATACACCTAGGATGGCTTGTGGTTGAGTAAATCATGGGGTAATTTTCATTTTTGTGTGAACTATCCATTTAATGTTTTATTTTCTACAAATACTCATTTCAATAGTTAGCTTAGCGACATGCTAAACACAAGACTATTAAAATAAACTGTACAGTGCTGCATCTCTTATATTAAATAAATCAGTATCAAATTATTGGTTAAAGATGTATTAATTTTAAAATGTGAGAAAAAAAAAGAGACCATGAAGTGAAACGAGAAACACAAAACAGTCATTACACAACATCTGACCACAGAATGTCACAACTGACCAATCAGAAACAAGCATTCCTGTGAAATCCAAAGGCCTATGTGGGTCTATCAGAATTAATTCTTACCTCATCACCGGCATGCTAGCCGAATGCTGTATGGAGCGTATACTATCCGTCAGCGGTAAAGAAGAGCAGATAGGAGTTAGCTAAAGCCGTGAGTATCAGTCGCATTAGGAAAGGGGAAATAAAGCCATGCACCTACACACGTCTATGAGTTCATAATCAGCATGAAATAACACCTCAGCCCTTCATGCTGTGTGAAATTGAGTAAGAGTATAAGGCTTTAATCCATCAGGGGTTTAAGACTTTATTACCCGTATCACTGACACACGGATTCACACCACAGCTGGGATGCCCAGTTTGGATGAATAGGGAGTGCGAGAGAATTAGCAGGGAATAAACAGGGTTTAAGCACATCTGCGTCACTGTCAGAGGGGATGATATGTTCAGCAAAGCGACAGCCAGAAGATCGATAGATTTGAGTGGGACACGAGCACATACACGATGAAGAATGCTGAGAAATAATAAAAGACGACGCTGCTTTTAGACAGAAAGCAGGACGAAAATAAGAAGACTTAGCATAAGACTTATGGGATATCATCTTATTGTTTTCTCAAAGGTTCATGAAACCCCAGACAACTTTTTCTGAGATTTTATCAGAGGTGTTAGTGTTTTAAATTTCTTTAAATTTAATTGTTGGAGAAAACTAGTTAATTTTGAGCTTTTTTTGAGCTGTTTTCATCTTCTGGGTTTAAAATCTACATTGTGCTGACGTCACAGTTTGTGACATGGCAACGGACTATAGTACTTCGATGACGTGTCTGTGTCTCATAAATATTCACGAGGCTGCGTGTTCTTCTCCTATGAGAAGACGCTTTGCCTAATTATTCACAACAACGTGTGTTGATTTGCTATGACAGACGCTTCAGACTGTGAGATTGCGTATATTAATTGAGAGAAACGTTCATTGGTGCCCCGATTTTGAAAATTTTGTTTGTTTTTTTTTCCCCTCGGAAAATAAAAATTTGTATACTTTTTAAGCACAAGAGCTTTTGTAGCACAGGCTCTGGGATGCGCGTCCACAACGCTACGAATTAGTAATGGGTCGTTCTTGAACGATTCTTTTATTTTGAATGAATCTTCAATGTGACTCAGGTAGAATGAGACGTCTCAAGGAGTGATTTGTTCAGTCGTGCATGTGCAACATCCTATTAGGTTCTGTACTGGTTCACCTATTAGTTCACCTGTTTCGAGTCTTTGGGTTTTTCGAGTCATTCGTTCATCTTATGGGGCTGTCACATGAAGAACGAACGACTCAAACCCGAAAACTTGTCAGATAAGAGGTGAGGTGAGCTAATCATAGACTAAAGACCCAGGTAAACAATGAATGAATCTTTTCTGTTTCTTATAGCATTATAGTTTTGTCTTGTTTGTAGTGTGATCAACGTTTGTGTAAGCAGTAGATGTGTTAGGGAAGTAACATGTAACATTTTAATTATATTTTGCTAAAATGAACGAAATGACTCGAAAAAGATTTGTTCACTTTGCTGAATGAGACTCAAAGGTCCGAGTTGGTAAAATGATCCAAACTTGATCCGACATGACCCATCACTACTACGAATCACGCTCATCGTCTGTGTACTATAGCAAAAAACTCCATCTTATTTTCTCCTACAACTTGAGAGGAGGACATCATTGTACCTTTTTGTTTGTAAACAGCATTTGACTTACTTGCACTTTCTCAGTCTTTGCGCGTTCGCTTTGTAAACACTGGTCTGTAGTTCTGCCTATGTTCCGCGTGACCTTTCAACATAATTCAATAGTACGTAGTGTCGTGAACGCGCATCCCAGAGCCTGTGCTACACGAGCTTTTGTGCTTAAAAAGTATAAAAAAAAATTTATTTTCCGAAAAAAATGATAGATTGTTTCACTAGATAAGACCCTTCTTCCTCGGCTGGGATCGTTTAGAGCCCTTTGAAGCTGCATTTAAACTACATTTTGGAAGTTCAAAATCGGGGCACCAATGAAGTCCATTATATGGAGAAAAATCCTGAAATGCTTTCCTCAAAAACCATAATTTCTTTACGACTGAAGACAGAAAGACATGAACATGTTGGATGACAAGTGGGTGAGTAAATTGTGAATTGTTGTTCTGGAAGTGGAGTTCTCCTTTTAAAAGTTAATAGAGGTATAATAGCGTGTTCATGTATATGTTTTCGATACAGAGTGCAAATGGCTGTGCATTTATTTTTGTTGTTAATTCAAAAGGAGCGTAATGAAACTGTCTGAAGCCAAAACTGACTCTCTCCCCTCTTCCCCCTCCACTTCACAGCACAACACACCCACTTTTGCAGCATTGTTTTTTTTGCAACAGGGGGGGTTTCATGACCCTTTAAAGCATAAGAAACAGTACATCTAAAAATGAAAACTGTTATCATTTACGCCAAACCTTGTATGACTGTTCGTCTGCTGAAAACAAAAGATATTTTGTAATACATTTTTTTGTCCATTGTTGTTTTGGACCCCATTGACTTTTATTGTATGGGCAAAAAGAGTTCTTCAATATACCTTCTTTTGTGTTCAGCTGAAGAAAAACAGTCATACATGTTTGGAGTAAATGATGACAGTTTTTGGGTGACCTATTTTAAACTAAAATCCTCAAAAGGTTTAAATAGCTATTCAACACACGCATTCACGCATTAAAGCAAAGGTTTGAGAAGAAAAGGTACGCATGCATTGAAACACAGTGGAAGAAATGGGAGACTAGCACTACCTCTAAGTACATGCCACACCATAAAACCATTCATCACACTACCGAGAGGTGTAGCAGCCAAAATAACCGGCTTTTGTTTGAAGCCGCTGTAAACAGCCTTACCCAAAAGAATTGGAAAATGACTGTAATCTGTAAATGGCAGAGGTGTCATTAGCGAAAACGGTTAACAATGTTGCCAGCGTTGCAGCAAGAGTGTCGTAAGATGGTGAAATTGAGCAAATGTCAGTTCATTTGAATTCAGAGTATGATGTGGGTGTTTGTGGTTAATGGTTTTATTCTATTTCAATTTTGGTAATTCCACTGAGTGTGGGTGTGAAATTCGGTTCTTTGCCATTTTGTCCAGTAGTGTTATGCTAGAGGCACATGTATGTGTAAGTGGTGATCACACAAGGCTACATTCACACAGTCTGTGTTTGGGATTGACGAATGCATTTGACTCTCAAAATGTCCTATAGAGGGCGGAGCAAACTGAATACCATCAGATTAGCCTTGAGTAATGTCTTTGAATATAGTGAGAGAATGATGGAAAACATAAAAATGTTCAGTTGTGTCTTCAAAGTCATCATTTACTCACCCTCATGTTGTTCCAAACCAGTAAAATCTTTATCTTCGAAACAAATGAAGATATTTTTAATAAAACATCAGACATTTCTATTTTTCCATTGAAGGGTCTTTCTACCAAAAGTTTGATTCTTCAAAAAAAAAAAAAAAAAAAAATCACAGTAAAGCACATTTGAACTTCTAGGTTTAATTGTACCAGTGACTGTGTCTCTTCTGAAAACTCTTTGATCCATATGAACTTTTTAAAGCATAAAAGTCTTGGTGCAATGGACTTTCAATGGAGAGACAGAAATCCATCAGGTTTCATTAAAATATCTTCAGTTGTGTTTTGAAAATGAACCCAAGTTATATTGGTTTGGAGTAAATAATGACAGAGATTTTATTTTTTGGTGAACTATCCCTTTAAGTGTTTCGTTTTCTATTCTAACCACTGTGGAATTTTGGAAAATTCTTCTCATCCTCTCAGATACGTGTTCAAATCCTCCACCCAACATTTACCAGGAGTTTTGGCTCATTCTTCGACCACAGAATTTCCAAATTTTGCTATGAAAATGCAGTTGTGACTCCTTCAAATAGTCACTTTGATTATTAAATGCAATCTTCTCCTATTTTCATAGTCACTCTGTATACTATAAGCCTATTTTGAACTCCAGAAAGAGACAAAACTGTTAAATGTATTTGCTAAAAGAATTTAAAATCATTTTAAAAGATCTGAAATCTGATTTATCAGATTACAAATGTTACGACCAACATTTATAGCTGCTCTTTGTGTTGACTGTGATGTTAAAGGGGTTTTTCATCCAAAAATGAAAATTCTGTCATTAATTACTCACCCTAATGTCGTTCCAAAACTGTAAGACCTTCATTGATCTTTGGAACGCATATTAAGATATTTTTGATGAAATCCGAGAGCTGCCTGCAACACAACTACCACATTCAGAGAGAATAATGCAGAAGAGAAGAAACTGTTGAAGTAAAATCATAAAATTAAGGTTGACCCACTGATGTCACATGGACTATTTTAATCAATGTCCTTACTACCTTTCTGGGTTTTGAACGTGGTAGTTGCGTTGCTGTCTATGCAGGGTCAGAAAGCTCTCGGAGTTCATCAAAAATATCTTAATTTGTGTTCCAAAGATAAACGAAGGTCTTACGGGTTTGGAACGACAGGAGAGTGAGTGAGTAAATGACAGAATTTTAATTTTTGGGTAAATAACCCCTTTAAATTTACAGTATAGGTCAAAAGTTAAACCCCCCTTTCAAAATCATTAAAAATGTTACTTATTTTATCAAATATCTTATTTTTTATTTTATCAAACTTATTTTAGGGATCATACAAAATGCATGTTAATGTTTATTTAGTACCGACCTGAATAGAATATTTACATAAAAGATGTTTTCATATAGTCGACAAGAGAAAATAATAGTTGAATTTATAAAAATGACCCCGTTCAAAAGTTTACATCCCCTTGATTCTTAATACTGTGTTCTTACCTGAACGATTTACAGATGTTTTTTTTTTTTTTTTTAATGTTTAGTGATAGTTGTTCATGAGTCCCTTGTTTGTCCTGAACAGTTAAACTGTCTGCTGTCCCACAAATTCTTTGGTTTTTCAGCATTTTTTGTGTATTTGAACCCTTTCCAACAATGACTGTATGATTTTACTGTATGATCTATCTTATTAGGACAACTGAGGGACTCATATGCAACTATTACAGAAGGCTCAAACACTCACTGATGCTTTAGAAAGAAACACGATGCATTAAGAGCCAAGGGTGAAAACTTTTGAAATTTTAAGACCAGGGTAAAAAAAAACAAAAAAAAAAACATTATTTTGTCTTCTGGGAAACATGTGGCTATCTTCTGTAGCCTCTGAAAGGCAGTACTAAATGAAAAAAAAAATATGATATTTGGGCAAAATAAGAAAAATGTGCACATCTCCATTCTGATCAAAAGTTTTCACCCCCGGCTCTTAATGCATGGTTTTTCCTTCTGGAGCATCAGTGAGTGTTTGAACCTTCTGTAATAGTTGCATATGAGTCTCTCAGTTGTCCTCAGTGTGAAAAGATGGATCTCAAAATCATACAGTCATTGTTCAAATACACAAAAATGCTGCAAAACCAAAGAATTTGTGGGACCTTAAGGATTTTTCTGAAGAACAGCAGACAGTTTAACTGTTCAGGACAAACAAGGGACTCGTGAATAACTATCACTAAACAAAAAAACACAGCTGTGGATCATTGAGGTAACAACACAGTATCAAGAATCAAGTGCATGTAAACTTTTGAACCGGGTCATTTTTATAAATTCAACTATTACTTTCTCTTGTAGACTATATGTAAACATCTTTTATGTGAAATATCTTATTCAGGTCAGTACGAAATCAACAATAACATGCTGTAAACTTTTGACATCAACTGTAGTTGTTCTCATGTATTGTGTCTTATTTTGTGTCATTACCTGTGCTTGGAAAAGACACTCTAGTAAAACAGATTTCAAATCTCAGGAGTTTTAAAATTCCTGGTAAAATAGACGTTGAATGAATCTGCTGCTGTGTGAATGTAACCAGAGTGGTTTGGAACAAACAGTATTAATAGGTATTAGTTAATATTCATTCATGAGTTACTGGGGTACAAAGGATAGTCTAATCAAAGGATGATTAAGTTGGACAAGGATTCAATTTCCTATCTCACCTCACGTCCTCTAGCTTTCTGGTTATGGCGGAGCCCACGCTGGAGAACGCCGTCGTCGCCTTCTGACCCACTTGGGACAGTGTCTCTGAGGTCTTCTTATACCTGTCGAGCACAGATGGGGGACAGATGTGTACAGAAATCTATACAACATAACCCTAAACCACAAGATCATGTAATTCTAACAGCTGGAGCGGGCTAGTAAAAATCAAGCACGTTCACAACTGTACATCTTTAATGCAATTCGGTGTGAATTGCACAGCAGAAGCATTGACAGATGGAGCCGCTCCTCCGCAGCAGTATGAGAGGCGGCAGGCGGCACGCAGATGCCTGAGGCGAGTGAGGGCACGTACGCGGTGGAGGTGGTGACTTCATGCCAGCCTTTGCTCAGGTTCTGTTTGAACTCGTTGAGTGGAGTGATGCCCAATTTCCGCTTGATCTCCGCCACCTGCTTCTCCTTGGCCACCAGCACCTGAGAAAGAGTCTGGATCTCATCTTCCACCTGTAGGGAAACAGGATAGAAGAATTCACCTGACATGGAAAATATGGTTAAGTGTGGTGACACTCATTCAAAAAAAATTCAAATCACTGATGGGTTTATCCATAAGGTCAGCACACGTGAAGAAAGTAGGCATTGCAAAATGAGTTTAGCCTCCTGAGACAATCTCCGCCATTGAATTTTGGCTGGAATCTGAAATATAACAGGACTGAAGGATGTTGACCTTTGCTAGTTCACTCTGCAACTCTGTTTGCTCTTCCTCAGTTAGGGCCATGCTGGGTGAAGAGGGCACTGCATTCACTGCATCTTCGCCTACTTCTGGGATGAAGTCTGGACTCTTGGGCCCTACAAAACAAACACAAACATGCGCTATAAAATACTTCCAGGATGCTGATAAAAGAGCTGGTCTAAGAAAAGGTTGCAGGCTTGAGGCAAGTATGCCACACACATCCTGAAAAGTGAAGCCAAAACATTTTGATCGCCCCCTGGTGGCCAGCTGCAGCATATGTCATAATCCCCACCCTCTACATGTAAACAAGCGGTCACCAGACTCTGTCCTGGAGGGCTGGTGTCCTACAGAGTTTAGCTCCAACCCTAATTGAACACACCTGAAGCCAGCTAATCAAGGTCTTACTAGGTATACTTTAAACTTCCAGGCAGGTGTGTTGAGGCAAGTTGGAGCTAAACTGTGCAGGACACCGACCCTGCAGGAGCAAGTTTGGTGACCCCTGATGTAAACGAATGGGAGTAAGCCAAACTAATAGCTTGATGAGATACTTTATGTGACACTGCAAATGAAATTACAATTAGGGGAAATCGAGCCAAACTGTGACATTTAAAGTTACAATTACAAGAAAAGTCACAGTTACCAGAAATGAAATAACACTATATCAAATAACAATTCCAAGAAACAAAGTCACTGTGTAAGATACACTACTAGTCAAAAATTTTTGAACACTTAATTTTTTAAATGTTTTTTAAAATGTCTTCTGCTCACCAAGCCTGTATTTATTTAATCCAGAGTACATAAAAAAATCAGTATGATTTTGAAATATTTTTACTATTTAAAATAACTGTGTTCTCTTTAAAATGTCATTTATTACTGTGATTTCAAATATGAATTTTTAGCATCATTACTCCTGTCTTCAGTGTCACGATCCTTCAGAAATCCTTCTAATTTGCTGCTCAAAAACAAAAAACAAACAAACAAAAAACATTAATTGTTATTATGTTGAAAACAGCTGAGTAGAATTTTTTCAGGTTTCTTTGATGAATAGAACAACATTTATCTGAAATCTTTTGTAACATTATAAATGTCTTTGTCATCACTTTTGATCAATTTAAAGCATCCATGCTAAATAAAAGTATTAATTTCTATAATTTCCAAAAATAATTAAATACATAAGTATTTCAGATAAACGCTGATTATTGGATCTTTCTATTCAAAGAATAAATGCAGGCTTGGTGAGCAGAAGAGACCTCTTTAAAAAATACTTAAAAATCGTACTGTTCAAAAACCTTTGACTGCTAGTGTACAATGAGTAAAAGTCACAATTATGAGCAATAAAATCACACTGAGAGACATAAAATTAGAAGACAGAAGTCACAATTACGAAAAAATAAAAATCACACTGTGAAGTCCAAATGTCATAATTATGAGAAAAATGACAAATTATGAGAAATAAAAATCACACTGAGAGAGATAAATTGCAATAAGAAGACAAATGTCACAATTACCAGAAATAAAAAACACTGTCTGACATTTAAAGTCAGAATAACAACCAAGAAGTTGCATAAAAGTCACAATTTACCTTTTCATTTTTAATTCTGAGCTAAAAATTGTCTTTTTTCTAGTGAAGCCTATTAGAAGATCTGGAAACAAATTCCATTGATCTTAGTTTAGTTCATATTAAGTTGAACTGTCATTCTGAAAAGTGCTTTTAGCTCAGTGGTGAGAAAGACTGGTTTTGATTTAGAGATCATGTACAGTTAGCCGTCAGGCCAGGAGAGAGAAAGAGAAACATAAAGGAGGAGGTCAGCAAGAAGTCATCTGTCAAAGAGCTTTAAAACTTTATAAGGTGCTTGTCACATGATGGACACCCACCCAAGGGCTCACGCAAGTCTGGAAGATGTACTTTGATGCCTCCACTGACAGACCACACTATGGAAATACAGCATAAATAATAAAACTCAAGGATGTCAGTGGGCAGATAACTAGACGGAAAGGCCAAAAATTCAGCACTGCCAATCAAACTGACAAGAGTATGACAGCTCTGCACCGCACTGTATATTATACTGTAACGTTATCAGCTGATGTCCTTGTTCTTATTTAGTGCAATCAGTGTTTTTGTGCATCCCGTGATTATCCGTTTAACAGAATAACCTGATAAGACCATTTACCACTTTGTAAACACGGAATCCAGACATTTGACAAAATCAGCCTGTGGTAGTTGGGGGGTATAGAAGACATATACTATGAGGTTCAGGTCTCAGCTTGCAGTTAAAACATGTTTCAGGAAGAAACTTAAAAGTTGCATCACATGAGGAGGGTGTGCAGCTCATTTGTAAGCTTGCTTGTTTGGTATTTCTGGAAAAACTGGTAGGTTTGCCTCCCACTTTAACTTACCACAAAGGTAATTAGAAACAGAAGTGAGGATCTTTTATAGCTTGTTTGACAACAAATTCCTAACTAAATATTTTTGGAGTATTTGGCATGTTTTAAAGTCTGCTGACAAGACTTAAAATGAGTAGGACTGCATAGTTAACCAAATATTGTTATAATACATCTAATTTTACTAAGATTGAACTTGTATTAGATGTAGTTTGGATAAAATTAAAGTGCTTTCCATCATTTACCATGGATTTAATGTAGTAACACTCGCTGCACCATGGTATTGTGGCAGCAATGTGGGATATTCTCATTGAATTTTATTACAGGAGTAATGGTATATAGTTTTAGTATGTATGTATTTGTGATTAAGCTATAGCATGTGTGCATTTATACTGAATGTTTTTATACTACCGTTTTTCATACAAATTGGCTACCTATAAAACCATGTAGTTATATTTTTACCATGGTATTGAGGTACCATTATGTGTGTTTTTAACTGTGTTTATCATGATTTAAAATATATGCTTTCTACTATGGGAGACCAATGCTTAAACAAACAAACAAACAAAAAAAAAAAACTAGGTCAGATTAAATTTAACCATATAAAACTGAGGTTGCTACAATTTTTACATATGTTACTGATTGATAATGAACAAAAATGTACCTCTATATCCTCAAGCTACGATCAAATGTGCATTTCTAAGAGACAAAAAAGTGATATTATTATTAGATAATTATCAGACAACCCACACCTGTTTCTTGATTTGAAACAATATAACTCATTAGAACATGCAGAAATTAATTTTTCTATTTGGATATTTATTTTGTTAGGGAAAATTAATGATCTGGTTTCTACAACTTTCACTTTGGAGCAAAAATCTGACTTTAAACTGGAAAGAAATAAAGATTTGACATTTATTGTGATATGAAAAAAATTATTGTGATAATTTTTTTTTCCCCATATCGCCCAGCCCTAATCAGGGGGAAATTAATATTGACAGTGTCACCTAAGTTCAACGGTTTATTAGAAACAGTTGAGTGGTTTACAGGAGGAAGTTACATCATTTACATGGAAATTATGACTGTAACTAGTGCCTGAACTTGTGTAGTGAGGACAAATGCCTAAAATATTTTACTGTAACAGCACAGTTAATCTGTAGTTATTTAACAGTATAAACAAACAGGTTCAATGCAGTTGCACATAACATTTTTTTTTTCCATAGTGGTTTGAAAAAAAAAAAAAGTGACTGATTTCTCCAATACATAAATACAATAAATATTACAAGTGGCATATGTAAACGTGCTGAAAGTTTTTTTCTCTCTCTGCTCACTTTCTAAGTCATTTTAATGCAAGTGTGAAGGAGAAAAACTAGATCACTAAGAAATCACTGTGGAGTGTGGACTTCAGAAAGAAATGTATTCAATTCTTTTCAACACCTAAGGTGTGATGAAAGCACCTATGATTTGTTCAGACGTCCCTGATTTCATCACCACTTTTAATGTAACAATTCCCATTTTTATAAGTTTCAACATCCACATCTGTGCTGTAGTTTAATAAATTTCTCCACACATGGATTTCAACATACACAATAACAAGATTACGAATGGCTCATGAATCACCATATAAAAGAAAAATTTCCAACCCTGATGTTCCATGGCAGTTCACAGGCTTGATCAATGACCTATCTCTGTCTGTATAATGAGACTGAGGGCCCTGTATAAACACACTTATAATTTGTTAACCAAGCTCATCGCTCTTGCATTTAGTGATTAACATCTTAACTGTATTACAGTAGCACTGTTGGCCATGGAATCATTTATACATACAGTTACTGTACAAAATGGTTAAGCGTTTCAGTACCTGCCAGTTCAGTTGTCCTGTTCATTTAATTAACAGTCAGTTAAAGGTTAATGGAAGAGTTTAATTTATCAAAACACAATAGTGTTGTATTTCATTTATACAAAACAGAATTTTAAAGGATTAGTTCACTCCTGAAATAATCCGGCGTAAAACTTGTGCCAAATTGGTTGTGCGGATTACTCCGCTGTGGTGACCCCTGATAAAGGGAGCAAGCTGAAGGAAAGAGAGAGAGAGTTTACTCCTGAAATAAGATTTCCTGATCATTTACTCACCCCCATGTCATCCAAGATGTTCATGTATTTCTTCAGTCGAAAGGAAATTAAGGTTTTTGAGGAAAACATTCCAGGATTTTTCTCCATACAATGAGGATCAGCAGGTTAAAGATCCAAATTTCAGTTCAGCGCAGCTTCAAAGAGCTCTACACGATCCCATTCAAGGAATGAGGGTCTTATCTAGCAAAATTATCTGTCATTTTCTAACAAAAGAAAAAAAAAAAAACATTCCTTGATTGCATTTTGCCCGTGTAATCAGCAAAATACAGAAAGTGGCCCATTCCACGTTTAACCACAGGAAAATTAACCATGGTTTTACTATAAATAAAACCGCCCAAAAAAACATAGTTACTATAGTTAAACCATGATAACTACAAATTAGCCATGATTTTGCCACACTAACCATAGTTTAACCATGGTATTTGTAACAAAACGGCGGTTATACAAATGGTAGTGAATACACCTAAAAAAAAAAATAATAATAATAAAAAAATAAACATGGTTACTACAATTTTACTATAATAAAATCATGGTTAATTTTCGTAAGGGAAACTCATTTAAAAATCACAATAAACATAATGCTATTAAGAATTCACAACCGCTACGATTTAATTAAATAAATATGCAGTGCAGGTTTAATATATGCGCTTTGATTATTTACATATGTGTAGGTTATGTATGTGCATCTCAAGAGCGGCTCCACTCACAGTAAATGCTGCTACACAAATTGTTATTATTTACATGTGTGGAGCGTCTCAAACTCCATTGACGCATGTTGTTGTACATTTTGGTTTATTATAACATTCATCTGGGAATGCAATGTGTGCTACTTCATCAGATTTGTAAGGTTAATCATTTCTAAACCTATGTACCACAGGAGGACACATCTTATCTTTCTCAATTATGCTAACTGTTCATCGCTATTTCAAAATAAAAGTTTAAACCCTCACTCGGGGTTTAAATGTTTTGAGGTTCAAATATTCAAGAAATTACAGTGGCTGTAGCTTTTCTATCATAAAGAAATGGCCAAATAGTAAAGATTAAGTGGACATTTGAATAAAATGTTGTTGAGTCAATATTAAACAAGGATTAGATTGTGCAGTAAAGTGTAAAAATAATGTACATTAGCTCTATTTCTTATAAAACATTATGCATTTGAACAGTTTTGTTCAATAAAACAATATGATTACTTGCGTTTGACACTTTATTTGAACTAATTATCATTGCCTCATTGCTCTCATAAATGTATATGTCATTTTAAAGACTATTGCTCACTTAGATCTATTTTTATTACTACAAAAAAAATATTATAATTATCCGATTACTCAATTAATCATCAGAATAATCAACAGATTACTTGATTACCAAAATAATCATTAATGACTGCCCTACACGTGATCCAGTGTTTACAAAGTGAACGTACAAGGAAAAATCAAACTCCCTTTACAAAAGGTAAAACAACAATGTTGGACGATTTTGAAGTTGGAGGAAACAATGAGATGGAGTTTATTTGCCCTACCCTACTTCCTTGAACCGTAGTACACAGACAAAAAACTAGAAGAGCTGCATTGAAACTGCAATTTGGACCTTCAACCTGCTGATCCTCATTGAAGTCCACTATATAGAGAAAAATCCTAGAATGTTTTCCTCAAACTTTCACTTCTTTTCAACTGAAGAAAAAAAGACATGAACATTTTAGATGACATGGGGTGTGAGTAAATATCAGGAAATTTTATTTCAGGAGTGAACTAAGATTTCCTTTAATATTGTCAATTTATCTGTTCCCCACAACATATGAACGTAGAAAAAACTGTGCATGCTATATTTAAGACAACATACTGTATTTTAGAACTCAGAACTGAAATTTACTGAAATTAACCTACATAAACGTAACATAATTGTCCACATTTACGCATCAGTATGTCCAATGTCCTACTGGGAGATCAGAAAATTGGCCTGTCCAGTCTTTCTGAGAAAGATAGAGCAGCAGAGATACCATAAGTCTTAAGCAAGACTAGTCAACACCAACTCATCTGAGTCTGAGTCCAGGACGGGTCCAAATGTTCCTGAAAAGATGGTCTTAGAATCAAACTTGAGACTGAGTTGAGCCCAAGTCCAGTCTTTACTATTATTTTCACTAGTCTAGCACATACTGCTCTGCATTTCTTCCTGAGAGATCCCAATGTTAAAAATGAGGAGCTAGATGTTATCATTTTAAAAAGTCACAATTATTTCAATCTGATCTTTCCCAGTATAAGAAGGGAAAACTTAAAATGATATTTGACATGACAGGACTGCTGATCACTACACATCTGAAGAGGATGTGAACAGCACACAAAACACAAAAATCAAACAGACACAAAAAGACTTTTTAATGCTAACAGAAAAAAACTAAAACATGACCAAATAAAAACTACAAAGTGGACCTCAAGGGAAGAAACTAAATATTAAATACTACAAATGAATAATACTACAGTGAATGACTATTAACCATGGTGCTTTCTGAGTGTGAATTAGCCTTACAGCCCACCTGACCAGCATCTGCTCCTGACGGATGAGCTTCTTCAAAACATCAGCACTTGACAGGAAGAGGGCTCTCCTGTACATTCGATAACATTCTCTGTCTCACCCTGTTATACTGTGACAAACACCAGTCCACACCTAAACACACACACACCCCCATGAGCACCTGAACAAACACTGTTACCTCTGAGCGCCAGTACCGGTGAACCAGGGGGAGTAAAACTCTCTTCAGGTGACAGGTAGAGGTAGCTGGTGTTCACTCCTTGCTCAAAGTTAAACGGAGACTTGTACTCCTCTACAGGTTCCTCCATGCTGCCCAAGATCAGGAAGCTCCCCGGACACTAAGTGATCACATGTGACCGAGCCAGTTAGGATATCACAGCGCCGATTGTTCTATCTTCTAGCTACGGTTACAACTCTTAAGTGTGTGTTGCAGATTCTGCAGTGCCAGCAGGGATCACATGATGTCCTGTCTGAGACAACGACGGCAGCACGTTAATAAGTTACCTCTCCAGAGCGATCTATTTCCGTCACGAGCCGACACTCCCAGCTGTAATCTCAGCGGTCCTTGTAGGGATTGTTGACAATCCTGTAAAAAGTGCCAGATTTTTCCTGTTCCCAAAGGCTGAGGAAAGCAGTCGTCTTCAGCTGTTCCTATGCTGGACTAGCTCATGCTCAGCCTCTCCGTCCATCTTTTCATCCATGGGAAGTGAAGATCCATTTGTCCCCTGATCACATGACACTGGGGCAAGCCCACGAAAGGAAGCTGTAATCTGCAGTGGCCTAGATTACAACGTTAATCCATTACAAAGGGCCTCCACACCGCTTCAGATACACACCAGCTGCACAAACCATTACAGACTGAAATGGATTCAGCCAAGCGCGAGACATTCACAAGTGATGAAACCTTAAGGCCAACATACACTCAGAGGTTCTCAGTACTATTATACTGTGAGATTTTACATCCCTGCCACACTACACTGCAGAATTTATAGGTCCTGTCAAATTGTGGAAGATCATGATTTAATGCATTTTTTAAAAAAAATAATTGCATATGCATAGCGGTCAGATAAATCACCAGACATCTGAGCGACCATATGGCAAAATCTGCATTGCAGTTCATCTACACAAAACAAAACACACACATATTTTATTTTAAATCAGCATGAACTGAAATTGTAACCATTTTTTCCTTATTATGACATATGTATGACTGAAATAGCTTCTTAAACAAGTAAAAAGAAAGGCAAACATTTAAAGGAATACTCCACTTATTTTTAAAATAGTGCTCATTTTCCAACACCCCTAGAGTTAAACATTCGATTTTTACCGCTTGCGAATCCATTCAGCCGATCTCCGGGTCTGGCGGTAGCACTTTTAGCATATCTTAGCATATCGGAATAAGAGTATAGTTCCATATCAGCCTAGAAAATCGCAACTTTTCATTTTCCGTCAGCCTTAGTACACGATGTAGCTACAGAAGAGTCAAGTTTTAAATAGGAAAAATATTGTCATTATATATGGTCATTTTTAAACGAGATGCTATCGGTCTAATCAGAATCAATGATCTATGCTAAGCTATGCTAAAAGTGCTACCGCCAGACCCGGAGATCGGATGAATGGATTAGAAAACGGTAAAACTCAAGTGTTCAACTGAGTTGGACAATGAGCCTTTTTTTTTCAAAAAAAGTGGAGTGTTTCTTTAATTGTAAAATTATTATTTTAGTAAAATATTTTATTATTATTATTATTATTTTATATTATTATTATTAGTAGTAGTAGTAGTACTATTATTTATTTTATTAATTTTTGATACTCAATTATACAGGTGGGTGATATACCAGTAGATGTGATTAAATGGTATAAATTTGTCAGTTGGTAGACATTTTGGACTATTGTCTCTAGAGCGGTTACAAAAATTTGGTCACGAAAACTGATATTTTGCAAATGTTTTTAAGCATTGTGTTTTAAAAACCAAGTGATTTTAAAGGGGTCACATAATGCAATTTCATGTTTTCCTTTGTCTTAGTAGTGTTACAAGCTGTTCATGCATATATAAGATCCGTAAAGTTGCAAAGATTAAAGTCTCAAACCCAAAGAGATATTATAAAAAATTTAAACTCGGCCACGCCTTCCTAAAGCAGCTTGTTCAAACACGCCCCCACAAATCTACGTCACGGTGTGGGAAGATTTGAATAACACCGCCCAAATGTACACGCAAAGAAAGAAGGCATAACTTTTATTCTCGCTGTAGTATTGTTGCAGCCATCATATCGTGGAGATGCTGTGTGTTTTGCTGTAAATGCGAAACTACTTTGTTTGGCCTTCCAAATGAGTAGACAACTAGAAATCAGTGGTTATGCTATATTTATAACACTATTTCAGAATAGTACAACGAAAATATTCAAGTACGTGCAGATCTCTCTGAACCTGGGAGAGAAGCCTACAATGCCGGCTGTGCACAAAGGCTGTTTCTATAAAGTGGGGCAATTAGAACTTTGCACTTCTGACTCACAGCCTGTAAGTACATTTTCATATTTAAAGAATTTGCTGCTGACTATTCAAACGTGAGTTTTGAGCAGTGTAGAGTAGTGCTTGCTGTTGGTCATTTGTACAATCACAAATGCAGACATGTTTTTTTGTTTACGCAGCGCGACACAATGCGAAAAAGTCACAATAATCAGTAATTATGTCTTAATTATTTAAAAATGCCTCATTTATAATGGGTTTTAATGGTTTTGTCTCGTCACGTCGGGACACGGCATCACAACATGATAAGGTGCGTAACATTTCCATCATGTGCCTGAGGTATTCGGCCAATCACAATGCACTGGATAGCTTGCTATCAGAGCACACCATGCTTTTCAGAACGACGATCTTTGTAAAAACCAAGGTGTTTCAGAAAGAGGAGAGGCAGAGAGGCCCAAGAGGCCATATAAGCAACCAATCATGTTTTGTTCTGTGCCACATCATGTTTAGGGGCGTGGAAATCTCAAACTTTAAGCGCTCAACGTCACAGCTGTAAACACGATAGTGTTCTCCTTCCATAAGGGTGTTTGGCATCACAGGATCTTTGTTTCCAGGCGGAACGTTAAAGTTCACAACACACACCGGAAATCCTGTATAATTTAACCAATCCAGTGACGACTTCGAAACTCCTGAAATGTGTTCACTTTTGTGTGCGATATGCATCAGACATTCAGCCAACGGTCCATGGGCGTGACGTCTGAGGCTGAGATTAGTTTCCTATTAAATGATCCCTGTCAGGCACTCCATCATAGAAAAGTTACATAAAAGTGTTGCAACATTCTAAACTTTGCCATACTCTCTAGTATGCAACGCTCTTTCTCTCTACACATGTAATAATAGAACCAAAGCTGTGCATTCACACACAGTAACAAGTTAAGATCATAACTTCATGCAAAAGTTTATAGAAATACAATATTTTACTATAGTTTCGGTTGCTGTTAACCTCAAGGATACAAACATTCAATGAACAAATGTTGATAGTTCTTGTAAATATTTATTGGTATCGGCCAGAATTTCACTATCAACACTCACCTACAAAGAGTGTAAACACTTTTGACACGGCTCGGTTTGTTTGAGCAGCTTCACACAGCGACACTGACTTGATCAATGATATCCACTCTGGGGCGGGACAAAAACTGATGCTATAACAACTGGCAAAAATCACAAAACATAATGGTTGACTAAACAGTGTGCTGAAATCACCACAATATTCATCATATTGCCAACAATACCAACTGAAATTCCATTTTCTGCCACTAGTGGTGCGGAAACACCAGACATAAGCACTTAAGCATGAATTGCTCATTCCCAATTCATTTCCTCAGGTTTTAAAATACACACATACCATGTATGACACACCCTCTACAGAGCTTTGTCCCTGAGGAGCTGGAATTACACATCACTGCCTGACTACAGTAGCTGTCTTACGTGGGATGGGTCTGCTGTCTCCAGTAGAGATCAGCAAGAACAGCCAACGATACAAAGAATCAGGTTATAATGAGAGTCACAGAGACTCTATTCAGCTGTATTCACATGGGCGTACAAGAGCCAAGCAGTGACAAACACACATGTGCGCTTGTGTGTGCGTGTCAATTAACACTCTAACTACGTTCATCTCGCACGTCTAGGATGGCAAAACCTTGACGCCTCCGCACTGCTGCGTGCAGGTTAGAACCCGGATATTTGCCTTTCACCAAAGTCCTTGTTGGCTTCCATCCAGACTAGATTGCACAACAAATCGTGCGGATGTTTCAAATAGAGACTTGAATGCAATCTGCAGCCAGGGATGTTCCTTTGCACCCTAAATCATTTTCACACGAAACTAATGCAATGAATTTTCATTAACCCTTTAGCATCTGTTGGCAAGCCTTACTTCATAAGCTTTGCATTGTGGGCGTTTCACATCATGTGACCAGCTCCCACAGTAAACCCCCATGTTTGGAGGGTCTATGACAAAATAAAACAAACTGCGGAAATAGAACAGAGACATTCAATGAAGAAAGGTGCCCAACTTCCCATTTTAACAAACGGATGAGAAGCATTGTTTAAAAGAGGAAATAAGCAATAATCACTCATTTGTTTGGACTCGATTCTTTGTTAAACTTTACATATTTACTAGTTACATGCTAACTTCTGCCTTTGGCCCACTGACATTTACATGGCCCCACACAGGGCGGCAGTGCTCTTCACAATGCCAATAATAGGACAGACATGGAATCCCATGGCCTCCTATTGAGTTGGACAAGCCTTTCAATGGCCTTGTGCCTCTTCAACATCAGGAATCCTTGTGAACTGGATCTTGTATGACTTGCATTTAAACTCAGAGTTCACGAACACAAACACTCCAGCAAAGAAACAAAGAGAACTTTTGAAGCACCTAATAAACCACAGCATCTAATCAATTACTGGGTTATTCAAAGCGCATTGAGTCCCGTGATTGGGACGAAATGAGAATCATGGGACAGAGTGCGACTCCAGCGGCCAGGATGGACATGTACGCAAGGGAATAATGCGTAGGAAATGGAGAAGATCTAGCCGCAAACCAACACAGGGTGGTAGAAAAAGGAAATAAGAAGAATGTAAATGACTAAAGGGAAATTGGAGGAAATTTTACTGAGATGGTGTGTGAATTGCATTTATCCTTTATCAACTGCAAATACAGTCTTAAAGGGTTAGTTCACCTCCAGAATTAAAATTTCCAAGATGTCTTTCTTTCTTCAGTTGAAAAGAAATTAAGGTTTTTGAGGAAACATTCCAGGATTTTCCTCCACATAGTGGACTTCAATGGGGATCAACAGGTTGAAGGTCTAAAATGAGTTTCAACTCAGCTTCAAAGGGCTCTACACGATCCCAGCCGAGGAATAAGGGTTTTATCTATCAAAACGATTGGTTATTTTCAAAAGAAATAAAAAATGACCGATCATTACAATAGATCAGACCCTTATTCCTCAGCTGGGATCATGTAGAGCCCTTTGAAGCTGCACTAAAACTGCAATTTGGACCTTCAACCCGTTGATCCCTATTGAAGTCCACTATTTGGAGAAAAATCCTTTTCGACTAAAGAAAGAAAGACATGAACATCTTGGATGTCATGGGGTCAGTAAATTAATTTTTATTCTGAAAGTGAACTAATTCTTTAAGGATGGCTTTTCAAAATGGTCTGGGTAGTCAAATGGCTGAGAAGCTCAGCTTGAAGGGTCACAGTGAGGCCTAAAGTTTCTCCCCTCAGTGCAATGTTAGTCCACACCTTTACTAGGCCAAAACTCTCAACTCTATGAAAAATACAATAAATAAGACATGTGAAATTAGCACAAAACTGTTCTTCTGTTTTATGATAACTGAATAACTTGCTGATTTAATTACCTAAAGCTTCTTTAGAAATAGTAAGAAAAGCAGCTTGACTGCTACAATTAAACATCAAGTGCAATGTGACTGAAGAGAGCTGTGAGACTCGCACAGATGCTTTTGAAAGATCTTGCATAAACAGCCTATCACTGAGCTTTTTGTAACATTACAAACTCAACAATACATTTTACTATTAATGTAAATATACCGCAGTGGTTCAGTAGCCAACATTCAGATCTACAAACACTCTGGAAATTTTAAACCGCCCTGTTCTGTTAATTCCACACACACAGAAAAAAATCCAGTATTATGTCATGATTTAATGCCTTCACATTATTCAAAACCCACACAACTTACTTTCTCACGTAGAACACAAAAGGAGGATGTTCTTGCTGCTGCTTTCCATACAGTGACAGTGAGCAGGGGCTGACAAAAAACATGTTTATAGGCCAAGTATCACAAACAATCTGTACCATAATCACTACTAAAGCCTTACAATATTTGTATGAGGAACAAATAAAAAACTGAATCTTTATTTTTGGTTGCATTATTTTAAATGTGGGTTTATTTCTGTCTATTTTGGTCTGTTTCTTCAACAAAACTATTGTATCAAGGCTTCAAGGACTTGGTAATATGTGACCCTGGACCAAAAACCCACTATAAGGGTCCATTTTTTTTAAATTGAGATTTATCATCATCTGCAAGCTGAATAAATAGGCTTTCCATTGGTTTGTTAGGATAGGACAACATTTAGCAGAGATACAACTACTTGAAAATCTGGAATTTGATTGTGCAAAAAAAAAAAAAAAAATCTAAATATTGAGAAAAATCGTCTTTAAAGTTTATATATTTACAGTAGGAAATGTACAAAGTATTTCATGGTACATGATCTTTACTTAATATCCTAATGAAATCAATAATTTTGACCCATACAATGCATTTTGGCTATTGCTACAAATATATCTGTGCTACCCAGGTTATGTGGTCCAAGGTCATATATGGACACATTTTTTATAAAGCTCAAGAGTCGACAGCAATAGTGCCCATTATGGAAAAGCATTCAGGACATTCAGCAATGTTTGTCTTTTGTGTGTGTGTGTGTGTGTGTGTGTTTGTGTATTTGACAGAGGAAAGAAAGTCAGGTGTGAAACAATGTGAGACAATGTGAGGGTCAGTATGTGATAACAGAATTTTATATAATGCTTAAAAAACAAAAAACAAAAAAAAAAAAAACAGAAATATTATTTGAACTGAAAATAACTTTTCTACTTAAACATATTTCAAAAAGTAAATTATCCTGGTGATGGCAAAGCCTGAATTTCAGCAGCACATTTCTTATTATTGTCAAGGTCAAAAGCGCTGTTGCTGTTAACATTTTTGTGGAAACATTGATCTTTTTTTAATGATTTTTTGATGATTAGAAAGTTTAATGGGAGCCAGTGGGCTGAAGGTCCAAACTGCAGTTCCAATGCAGCTTCAAAGGTCTCTACAAGATCCTGGCTGACAAAAAGGGTCTTATCTAGTGAAACGATCACTCATTTTCTTAAAAAAAAAATATATATATATATATATTTTTTTTTGTAACCACAAATGCTCGTCTTGTACTAGCTCTGCGATGTTCATGCGTGACTTCACAGATTACTTCATCACGTTGCACATCCTCACATTGCACGTTGTGTCATCGCTGTTTTACCCTTTTGTAAAAGGAGTCTGACTTTCTTTGCATATTCGCTTTGTAAACACTGGGTCGGCATTTCCGCCTACGTAATGCATGAGGTCAAGGTAGTAGAACACAAGCATTTGTGGTTAATTTTTTATTTATTTTTTTATTTTTTTTAAGAAAATGACCAATTGTTTTGCTAGATAAGACCTTTATTCCTCAGCTGGGATCGTGTAGAGCCCTTTGAAGCTGCATTGAAACTGCAATTTTGACTTCAACCCACTGATCCCCATTGAAGTCCACTATATGGAGAAAAATCCTGAAATGCTTTCCTCAAAAATCCTAATTTCCTTCCAACTGAAGAAAGACATGAACATCTTGGATGACATGGGGTTGAGTAAATTATCAGGAAATTTATATTCTGTTCTGGAAGAGAACTTCAACGGATCCTTCAACGGATGACTAAATGATAGTGTAATACATGTGTGCACATAGCAAGCAAGCACGGAACAAGACAGAGCAAAGAATGACAAGTATGTACATGAAAGCCTTAGAGAACAATAAAAATGTTGGAGCAATATCTTTGAAATTAAACTAGAAAAAAAAAAAGCTTCCTGTGCTACTTCAACTTCACATGGAGACTCAGAAATTACCAAAGACATCACAAATCTAACATTCCACTTTAAACTAAGTGAACCAACATCAAAAAGAAGGAGAAGTAACAGCATAACTGTCATAACATGCAGACTGTAGTTTAAACACTACAGCGCACCAACAAACACCAGGCGTGGAAATTTCCACCAATGAGATCAAAAGAATTCTCTGCAAGCATTTGGCAATCATGTAAGCTTTCAACCTTGAGTTGCTAAATAGACCACCAAACTGATTCAACATACACATCAGAATACACATTTAACAACAATGGCTAGAGGATTTGATTGCAGCTTCCTCATTCCTCCCTGTAGTTCTGTTAGTCTTTCGACTTTTTTATTTTCCTATGTTGCCATGACAGCAAAAAGAGAACAGCACGCAGATCTACCTGAGCAAACACGAGTAACCGATGACTGCTGAGGCAACAATAAAAGCGTACACTGAATTTCACACTTTTAGAGCAGATGCCCTAATCCACAGGTTTGTCTATCACTAGACAAGGACAAAAGGTTACAAACATCGCTTTTATTTATGGGTGAAAGGTCTCTCATGGATGACTCACTCTCTCACTGATCCAATAGAACTAAATCTCTCTGCAAATCAGACAGTTCACTGAGTTGCTGCCACTTGATCCAGAGTAATATCATAAAGCCTGTATACCTAGGCTAAACAAACAAACAAACGGTATCTCAGGTTTTGTCCTGCAATCTGCTTGTCAGATCGCACAATGGCCCGTGGGCACCAGCTGCAGAGAGACATGGGCACGCAGAAAAGAGGAATGAGCAGATGGCGGCCCTGCGTGAGAGAGATGAGGGGAGGGGAACAGAAGATTCAGACAGGAAGGCTCTGGCTCCTGGGAAGGCTGCTCATCGACTCACTGCAGCCCAGGAGGGATGAGAGAGAACAGGCTGCTTGGATGCAGGGAGCTGGGCGGAGACAAGATGACCGTGATGATGATAGGATGGTCAGGAGGTCAGAAAGGACTACCAAAACAAGCACGGTGTGACATTCAGTGACGTCAATGGTATTTCTCCAAGACGTAAACACAAACGTTTGCCAAAAGACTGTATCTACTAGGCCTTTGTTATATAGTTAAACAAACGCAATGTTTTAAAGTTGCATATTTATTTTTGCTAAATTAACACACTTGTGATCATCCTCACATGAACCAGATTTGAAAAACACTTTGGTTTGGCCTGAGATGCTGGAAATGGCTCCGGCATCTACGCAAACCCCCAAGACATATATTATGAATATACATGCATTATAGTGTATGTATTAAAAATTAAATTACAGTATTATAATTACAGAATATAAATTTACAGTGAGGCAGTAGAAGCATTTTATATTAGTAAGTCTTTAAGACAAAATTTTAAACAGAAAAATTGGGAAATTTAATGGATATCAGAACAGAAGGTTTTATCAGTAATGTTTTCAATAATATATATTTTTATACACTAAATAAACAAAATATAATGTTGCATTTGTATGTATGTGACCCAGGACCACAAAACCAGTCATAAAGGTAATTTTTTTTCATAAATGTATAAAAATGAATAAATAAGCTTTCCATTGATGTATGGTTTGTTAGGATAGGACAATATTTGGCAGAGATACAGAGATACAACTATTTGAAAATCTGGAATCTGAGTGTGCAAAAAAAAAAAAAAAAAAAAAAAAGAAATATTGAGAAAATCACCTTTAAATTTGTCCAAATTAAGTTCTTAGCAATGCATATTACTAATCAAAAATTAAGTTTTGATATATTTACTAGGAAATTTACTAAATATCTTCATGGAACATGATCTTTACTTAATATCCTAATTATTTTGGGCATAAAATAAAAAAATATATAATAATAATTTTGACCTATACAATGTATTTTTGGCTACAAATATACCCATGCTACTTAAGACTGTCCAGGGTAAAATATTAAATATAATTTGAAATATAACTTTTTAATATACAATTATTATTATTTTTTAAGTATATATATATATATATATATATATATATATACACAATTATTATTATTTTTTAAGTATATATATATATACTTATATATAACAATTATTGACCAATATCACTAGTCACTAGTCTTATGTATGTTACAAAGAAAAAAAAAATATATATTTCCAGTAGGTTATTTAAAAGCAATGTTAAACAAAGGTACTGAAAGAACAATATCAGTCTAAATCAATATAATGTAGGCCAATGAATTTCCTCCCAGATGATAACATCAACACTAGGCATCTGAAAAATAGCATACACCAGAAAACCTATGCAGTCTTAGCTTTGCAGACGTTTTACATAATGATGCAGTGGCTGAACAGGAACCCAAGCTGACCAGATCACATCAGTAGGAAAGGAGCACATTTCCAAAAAATCTTACATTATAATTACCAGGTATGATGCATATGATTCTGCCAGTCACCATAACATAAATTCTAATTTCTGGGTTTAAAGCTCTACATATGAATGACATCACATAAAAGGAATAAGAAACATGAGATGATAACGGTTAGGAAAGATAAGAAAGAGGTATGAATCTTGTGGGTCCCTAAACTATATTACATTTTTAATTTTAGACTTCCCAGGACAAGTTATAATTCAAATTAGAATGACGGTTAAAATACAAACTCTTATACTTAACATTAAGTAACATTAATTTAAAAAAAATCTTAATAATACAGAGATTCAAAGAGAGGTTTCATTAGTAGCAACACATTTACAGCAGGTGTTTAATGCTAACATATGGCTGCAAGTTAAACCCACGCAAGTTCAAGTTAATAGTTACAGACGCTGACTAAAAAAATAAATGCATAAATAAAACATTTGTGCAGCTTAAACTTGACACTATGTTTGGGTTCTGGAACTTTTACGTTTTAACAGTATTTATAGACAGAATAAATTAGAAGATAACGAGCTAATTATAATGTGCAAAAGTGCTGTAACCCGAATAAAACCCCAGCAAATGTCTATCCTGAATGACTGTCATATTACCAGTGTTTGTCAAAATTAAATAAATTAAACAACCGCTGTTCTTATTCCAGCTGCTGGCTGTGCTAACAACCAAGCTAGCTAACTTCTGAAAGTTGAGTTTTGTTGCATTTCTAATCTGTGCCGACATGTCATGTCACGTTCTCAAAAAAATCGGCTACCTTGATCGGCTTCCTCCATCCTGTCTTTGCGGTTCTTGATGTTGTGAGTTATTCTGATCCTTGCGGTCCCGCTTTCCCACTTCAATCTTGCAAATTTGAGCTCAAAGCTGCCACTGCAACTAGGCTGCTGCGCGAGGTGGGGTGGGGTCGTGTGTGACGTCAGTACGCACAGCACGTAGAGATGTAAACAGAGAGAGACGGGCACGAGGACCCACCTGGCGCGCCCACTTTAAGACTCGATTTATGAGCTGAAATATTAATTTAAGATCGGATTAAACGATAATTAAATAAAATGATCGAAATAATCGTTTTGTTAGAGAAGAATCAGTTTATATTTACCACTTATATTTGGTAATTCAGTAAAGCCAACTGCAATAAATGTAATATACGTATAATTACAATAGTTGTTATAACAAATAATTTTAAATTTCAAAGACTAGTGTTTGGATAATAAAGGCAACATTTTTTTTTTTTTTTCACCAGAAAAGCTGAAGCACATTATACCTTTCTAATTTTGGCAAAAGAATAAAAGCAGAGCTATTAATGGACATGAGCCTGGTCTGTCATGTTTACAGGATGGGCTCAAAATTCCTAATTTACCTACAGTCAGACAAGACACGCCCAGAGGAAACAGTATTGCTGGCTTATAAATCGTCTATCATGTTGGTACTGTAGGAAATTACGCCACCCACTGGGTGACAGGATTTAATAATACTACAGTAAAGTATATTGTAAACAATTTCTATAATATTTCTGTTGTATTTTGAGACGTTTCTTGAACCTCCACACAGAGCATATGTTGTTAATCAACAGTATACGAAAAAAACGATCGTAAATATTGTTTTCCTTTAAAAATGTTTTAGCATTAGCATTATGCTGTGAGAACAGCTGTTTTTATCTATTAAATTTGTCAAAGTAATATTGGTAGTTTTAGCTCTATCGTATGGGTTTCGACTCGATTTCCTTCATCAGTAATAAAATTCAAGGTGCTCGGAAAAAGTGCAATGAATTTCCTTTTACTGAAATTAATTTACTTTAAAATGCACGTTTTTAATGCAGCAATTAATTAGGGTAGATGCATAATTAAACTTGACACTTAAAGTGTTCAGTTTTAAGTGCTTACATTTACATTACGATCTAGCCAAAAGATACATCTAAAAGTGTGCGGGTGTTTGTGTGTATTATATTATGTTATGTTATATTATAAATAGACTATACAAATTAAAAGACAGTTCAATAAAAACAAGTGACAATCAGTGAAACCATTTTGCTTTTTATTCAAGCCCAATCCAATAATATAACTGTCCAAAACAAACAAAAAATCAAATATTTCAAATTCAATTAAAAATGAAATTCAAATTTATTAAAAAAATAATAATAATTAAAGTTTCTAGATTTTTGTTAAAACGGAATTAAAATTGTTCAAATAAACGAATGAAACACACACACACGAAAAATATAGCGGTGGCTCAAGATTATTGATTTCGAAAAACCAATCCATATCTCCGTCACCACCTGTAAAATACACCTGGCTCACCTTCCTCGAACGAACCCACCTGTCCCGACCATCACGAGTCGCACGACAAACATGGAGCGACTTCTTTAATGTCACGCACAGGGGAGGGCGTGAAAGGGATACAAGGACTTATTGGTTCGAGACGTGTAGCTCTATAGATGAAAAAGCATGCGGAAAATGGGTGCAGTCATCGACACAAAAGACCCCTGGCTGTTCGGCGTCACCCCCATCTTCCTTTAACACGAGCCCCCCTCCTCCTCCCTCTGACCGAGATGCATTGTGGGGGAAGTCGTTGCCATTCGACCTCTGCGGGGCCTGCGCGGACGCAGACAGAACCCTGAAATTCATTATGCCTTTAAAACCCCTATTTATTTCCGCATAACCTACATACTCTCACCAGGAGGCCGGAGCGCAGAAAAACGGCTCATTTTAATGCGGAATACTTTGGTTGAGAGAGCCGCGAAAGGATTTTTGTTTTGTTGAGAAAGTGTAGATTGTAATTTATTTCAAGAAAATGTCCGGAGAGCGAAACCGCAGGTCGCTGGCTTTCCGAGGAGGTGGATTAGCCGTCACCGGTGCCAGTGCCGTCGGAGGAGGCAGCAACGGCAACAGCTGTGAGGCCCCGGCCTGTCAAGACCGACATTTGAACGGGAACAGGCCGGATCAAGAGGACGACAGGGATTTGGGGGCGAAAGGACCATCGCAGGGGAAAGTCGAGGGCGGGGGGTCCGTGAGCGACAGCACGGAGCCGGAGGCAGAGGAGGACGAGGACCCGGAAGGGGGCAGTTGGACAGCGGGGAAAGACCATGAGAGAGGCGTTTTAAACAGCGTCATGGTGAAAACCGAGGGCTGCAAGTGGGCAACTGGCAACGGCGTCAACCGGGAGGACTGTAGCACGGGAGACGCGGAGGAAGCGACCGCCAGAAAGCCGCTGCTGGAGATGAGACCTCAGACGCTGCTGCTGCAGAAACACTCGCTCTTCCAAGGCTCCTGGCTGCAGGAGTTTCCCTGGCTCAAATTCAGCCAGGAAACGGGACTCATGTCGTGCTCCTGGTGCCATAACATCGCCACCAACAACAGCGACGAGCTGGTAAAGGGCAGTCGGAATTACAAGCGGGCCTTGCTGCTGAGACATCACCTGTCCTCGGAGCACGGCAGGAATGACCCGACCAAACAGGTACGTCCACACCGCGATAAAACGGGCACGGGGACATTCGGGTAGGCAGCGGAGCCGACTTGAGTTGTGCCGTTCGGTGTTTAGTTAACAAATGTCGATGTTTTTCCGGCTATTTTGGAGCGGGAATTCTGTTTTTAACGCTGTTTAGCGAGCTAACAGGTTTGTTAGCTATACACACGGGACGGAGGTAGCAGGTTAGCATATGTGAGCTAACTGGATCAGCGCTGTCAGTTGGCGAGATGAGCTGAAAGCGCCTTAACTAGTCGATTTAAAGCGTAACATCAATTTTCGATGTTTTCACGGTCGTTTCAAAACCTTTCACAAACTGGGACGCCGATTGTAGATGAGTTATCGTGTTTTATATGATCATAACTCTTTATTTACATGATTCTGTAATTATTAAACAGACCAAAAGTATCATGAAGGGAGACCGTGGCTCAAAATGTATGTCCTCGTTTGCCTGACTGTTTCCTGCATTGCACTGTAATTATCAACCCTGGTTGTCATGGTTACTAACCTGATTGCTACAGAGGTCACACAATGGTAAGGGTTTGACCCTGCTACCTTTGGGGAGCCGCACCCCTTCCCAACCCCCTCGCTGTAAAAAGTGACCTCTGGCACATCTCACCCTCCCCTTTTAGGGCACCTAAATTAGAGGCATTGTGTTAGGTGACTCCCCAAGATCCATAGATAGTGTGTGTCGCTTGCTACATTGGCTCGGAGTGAATCATGTCGCCTGTAATGACAGCAATGCCTGATATGTGCAAGCCACTGCAATGAGCAGAGTAACATTAAGCTTTGAATAAATCGTATCATATCAGCAGAGAAACATTTTTTTGCTTTGTGTAATAGTGAAATCCAAAGGAACTGTCCAATTCCAAGACATGTCGTGAAAGATGAATAGTTATTGATTGTTTTTTTTTTTTTTATGGTTTTGATTCCCTGTCCATTGTCAAGCCACAAAATGATTGATTCATGGACTAAATCCTATCTGTTGCTGCCCAGGAGATGTCGTGTTACTGGTTTGCCGGTAAAATCCCTTAGGATTGTGTGGTATGATAATGTCCAGTCACTCTAATCAGGGTGACACAAAGTGTCCCACTAACTCAATTTATACCCCTCACTAATTAGGAAGGAAAGGAGGTGGAGAGATTACCACCGCCTCCCTAGCAACAGAGAGGTTAAGACGCTACAGAAGATCTGTTACGCTTTCCTGTTCAATCACTTTCCTCTGTCAATCAACCTTTTTACAATACTTTACTTTTTGTGTAACTGTTTATGTAATAATGTGACACTGGACCACGAAATCAGTCATAAGGGTTAATTTCTTTAAATTAAGAATGAAAACCTGAATAAAGATTTCCATTGATGTGTGGTTTGTTAGGATAGGACAATATTTGGTCAATATACAAATATTTAAAAATCTGTAATCTGAGGGTGCAAAAATCTAAATACTGAGAGATCATTTTTAAAGTTGTCCAAATGAAGTACTTAGCAATGCATTTTACTAATCGAAAGTTACGTTTTGATATATTTACAGTAGAAAATGTACAAAATATCTTCATGGAACATGATCTTTACTTAATATCCTAATGGTTTTTTTTGGCATAAAAGAAAAATCGCTCATTTTGACCCATACAATGTATTTTTGGCTATTGCTACAAATATAACCATGCTGCTTAAGACTAGTTTTGTGGTCCAGGATCTCTTAAAAATAAAGGGGGTTTTCACAGTGATGCCAAATAGAGGAACCATTTTGGGTTTCCCAAAAAACTTTCAGTGACACTATTGCAGTGCAGAATTTTTTAATCCATGCAATGTCTTTATTGGCACTGATGGTTCCGTGAAGATCCTTTAACATCCATGGAACCTTTTCAATGCTGAAAAATGGTCTTTTAAAAACTGATCACTGAAAGGTTCTTTTTAGAACTAAAAACGGTTCCTCTATGACATCGCTGTAAAAACCCATTTTGGAATCTTTATTTTTTTAAATGTTAATGTTAAAGGTCGTTGAATCGTTGATGCCAATAAAGAGTCATTATTTTTAAGAATGATTTGTCATTGACATCTCAGGAAAAAGAGTAGTGGACATGGAGATCACGAGATTGTGAAAGAATAGTATCTGTCTTAAAGTAGCCTAATTGGGCGAAGCATTAGGACGTCTGCTGTCTGCGTAAAGAAAGGCTGTTCTGATAGGCCACATCCTCCAATAGCCAATTGTGATCTATTATGTTCTTCAGTGCAGCGACTGTCCGTCATAATGGGCTAAATTTCTTCACTGGTCCATATCAAACTGCTGTAATTGAATTACCCCTAAAGAAGGGTATCTGGGTTGCCTCACTCTCCAGACTGGACTTCGCCCTCAAAGTATTTGTCCGCTATTAGTGAGCTGCAATGAAGACGAGAGGGTCTCCACCCCTGTACTGTCTGCCGCTCTTAGATATGTGTGTATTGGGGGGGCTGTTGCGTTGTTGTGCTGGTGGGGGAGAATTCCCTGGAATTTTGTATCGATGAGCCCTGCTCTTTGTTGGGAGGCCCAGATCCTGGCATTCCCCTCCCACACCTTGGGTCAAGCACACTGCTGCATTGTTCATGCATCTGGATGAGGGGACCAGGCGCTGGCCTCAGGGGCTGGGATGGCTCAGGAAGACTATGCGCAAGGAAAACAAAACCGCCGTCCCTGTTGTCTGAGGCACAATGTTCCCCTAACGTGCCACTTGTGTAGCGTATTCTCACCACGGCCCTGGTAGGTGATAAAGGCACGGCTCTGTTGCTGAAGGCTATGTGTTTAAATTTTGGGGAGCTATTGTTGGTTTACCTTGAATGGAACATGTTGGAAGTGTACAATAGAAGAATGGGTGTTGGCAACTCATCGCCTGAAGAGCTTTAGGCGACTGTCTGTTCAACTGCTGCGCAGGAGAAGGGCAGCGGTATTGGTGGTGGTTGTATAATGTTCCCGTTTCGCATCAAAATGAAAGTCTGGGGTGGGAAACCAGAGAGAGAAACCACAGCAAGTTTCGTGTGCAACACTTTTTTTTTTTTTTTTTTTTTTTTTTTAATCAGAACACCCCGTTTCCTATTTTCTTTGATATCACATTCTGAATCATATTTTTTTTTTTTTTCCCCTTCTATACAGTACCATTCAGGGATTTTGGGGTTGGTAAAAAAAAATGTACATGTTTTTTATAACCTCTGTGCATTTATTTAATTAAAATGGCAGTAAAACAGTAATATTGTGAAACATTACAATTCAAAATAGCTAGTTTTTGTTTTAACTAATATATTTTAAAATGTTATTTATGTTTTGTTTTGTTTTTTTAAATCGTACTAATTCCAAAGTTTTGAACAGTAGTGTAAATGAAATTCAAATATTTAACAATATCCAGACAATCGTGAGTAAAAAAAATTAGTCTGATACAATTAGCATCAACCGTATGAGATCATAAGTTTGGCGTTTATAGATATTGTAAAAGTAATGTCTTTTCCGTTGGTTGTTTGGCCGTACAGTTTGCGCAGGCAGAACGGCTTGCAAAACGAGGGCACAAATGACCCAGCAGCACAACTGTAGACAATAACAATAACAAACATTCAATTAAGAAAAAGACCATGCCAAATGTCAAACTGTCACCACATGCTCATTTTGACAGGCTTTAATGGGGGGAATCTTCGAAAAGCATCTGTTCTCTTGTAGTACGTTTCCACGTGGCACATCTGGAGAAAGGATGAACTCTGTGTGTGAGTGTGTATATATATGAGAGAACGAAAGGGAGAGAAAGAAAAAGAGGTTAATTCTGGACTAGTATGTCCTGACACCCACTTTCAACTGCCACCTCATCTGCCCTCTCTCCATAGCTTGGCTTGGCACACAGTCAGGCTTTCTCTGGATAGACAGAGGCGAACAATAGTGGGGACATTGTGACACCACAAACGGACGTTCATTCTCGTCTGACACCCCCGTTCCTTCAGCTCATCCTCATTCTTCAAACCTGCTCCTCACTAGATCTGTCCGAACTCCACAGTGCTGCCATTTAGACTAGTTTTTGTTTATTTTAAAGGAATAGTTTACAGAAAAATGAAAATTCTCTGAAAATGTACTCATTAAAACCCTCACGTCCTTCCAAACCCATATACATCAGTGTAACCCAAAAGGAGATTCTGAAGAATTGCTCTTTTTTCCTACAGCTCTCATTCATGCTTGCCATGTCTGTTTTATCTAAGAAACACACAAAAAGCAGTTTTCAAACAGGTTTCCCAAACACACCCATGTCTTCCATTGTTGGTCAAACAGATTGTCCCATCCCAAACTAGTACCATCTGTTGAGTCAATGTCAGGATGCTGAAACAGAGAAATGTTCTGAAAGTGCCACTGAAACAGTGTTTATACAAAAAAACACACTCAAGCTGTCTTTTTCTCACACAAAACAAAAATATCATACTAAATATAAAACTAAAAAAACTATTGTATCTTACTGCATTAGGTTGCCTTACTAAGTTTTCTATTTATTTTTTTTACAGTGCAGTCATAAGGGTCAATTTTTTTTTTTAAAGCTTTCCATTGATGTGTGGTTTGTTACGACAAGACAATATGGCAGAGATAAAACTATTTGAAAGTCAGGAATCTGAGGGTGCAAAAAAATCAAAATATTGAGAAAATCACCTTTAAAGTTGTCCAAATTAAGTTCTTAGCAATGCATATTAGTAATCAAAAGTTAAGTTTTGATATATTTGCAGTAGGAAACTAACAAAATATTTTCATGTAACATGATCTTTTCTTAATATCCTACTGATTTTTGGCATAAAAGCAAAATCGATAATTCTGACCCATATGATGTATTGTTGGCTATTGCTGCAAATATATCTGTTCTACTTAAGACTAGTTTTGTGGTCCAGGGTCACATATTTATTTAAAAAATTAATACTTCTATTCAGCAAAGATACATTAAATTGATCAAATGTTGCAAAAGATTTCTATTTCGAAATAAAACTATTATTATTTCTTTCTCTTTATCAAATAAAGAGCACAACTGTTTTTAACATTGATAATACTATGAAATATTACTTTTAAACTTTATTCATCAAAGAATCCTGAAAAAAATATGCATCACGTTGTCGCAAAAATATTAAGCAGCTCAGTAAGGATAATAAATGTTTCTTGAGCAGCAAATCTGCCTTTTTGAATGATTTCTGAAGGATCATGTGACACTGAAGTCCACTGTAATAATGCAGAAAATTAAGTTTTACATCACAGGAATAAAGAAATTATAATAAAATTTTAAATTGTAGTAATATTTCGCATTATTATTGTTTTTACTGTGTTTTAATTAAATAAATGCAGTGCTGGTGAGCGTGAAAGACATTTTCTAAAAAACTGACCAAACCTATTTTGCAAAGAGCAGCATGGACATTTTTCAGAATGTCTTTTTTTTATGTTCAAATGAGTCGTACATGTTTTAAACAACATTAGAGTGAGCAAAAATGCCATGATTTTATCCCAGCTCTGATTTTGTAATTCCAGCTGTGTTTTTCTAAGTCTTTTGCAACCTTCACCAGTAAGTGTGCTAAGGAATTGTAAGTGCTTTCTTCACAAAGCTTCAGTGTAGCACTAAAGCAGCAATAGTGAACAATGAGCCTGGAGGAAAGGACTGGCATTGTGTAGAGAAATGGGGTTGCACTCTTTCTCTCTCTCCCTCTCTGACTACTGGTTGGGCCTGCTGTAGCTGGATCAGGCTACAGTAATAACCCCATCTACTAGGACAAGCCCAGCAGTGTGGAGGAGGGGGGCTGGGAAGGCCTCCGCCCTGAGAAATAGATTTAATCTGAATTACTCCAGCAAAAAACCCAGCTGTGTGGTAGGAGGGGGAAAATGTAGGGTGGTATAAATTTCTGCATGGATTAGGACATCTGCTTTGCAATCCAGAAATACATTGTGGAGATTCACTCCCACTGATAGGTACTAACCGTTTCTCTCTCTCTCTTAATTGTGAGAGCAGAGGATGAAGGCTGATGGTGGGATGGGATAATAGACAAATATTTCTCATCTTAAAGAGCATTAGCAAGGGCGCAGAGCTCGCATCCTGTTAGCGGGGGGTTTATCGCCGCTATAGTTCCCACAGAACGGCAGCTTTTGAGCCTGTTCGACCAGTTTTCTAGTCAAGAGCTGTTACCGTACACCTGCCCTTCACCTTATGTTTACACTGTAGACTAATGCTGATTGTCATTTTTGTTTGTTGTCACTCCACTAGGAGATGGAAAGGCCAGAGGACACAGACAGCCTGGAGGTGGAGGACTACAGAAACAAGCCCAATGAGAACTCGTACTGCTACCAGCTCCTGCAGGAGCTGGACAAGCAGCGTAAGAGCGGCATCCTCTGCGACGTCAACATTGTAGTGGGTGACCAGGTGTTCAAGGCGCACAAGAACATCCTGGTAGCTGGGAGCCGCTACTTCAAGACCCTCTACTGCCTGACGAAGAGCGAGAACTGCGACCAAACTACCGTCACGCACTTGGACGTGGCGGCCGTGCAGGGCTTCTCCGTCATCCTGGACTTCCTGTACTCCGGCAACCTCTTGCTCACCAGCCAGAATGCCATCGAGGTGATGTCCGTGGCGAGTTACCTCCAGATGACCGAGGTGGTCCAGTCCTGTCGCGCCTTTATCAAAGACGCCCTCAACATCAGCATCAAACAGGAAGCTCCTGATTCCGTGGTGGTCGACTACAACAAGCGGCGGACGGTGGCGAAAGACTGCCAAAGTGCCGACAAGAAGCCCAGCAACTTCTGGGCCACCAGCATCCTGTCCAAGCTGTCTATCAAGGCTAGTGGGCAAGTGAAGGATGAACCCAGTGACGTGGAGGTGTCCGGGGGAGAAGGCTGTGCTTTGGGAAGCTCCGGTTGGGGAGGAGAGAATTCGTCTGAGTCTACAGAGACGGAGCCACAGGGTCCGGGACCGGTGTTCGTCTGGAACGAGCCACATCCCGGCACTGGGGTCGCCGTCAAGAGAGAGGTGCATCCGGAGCCGGGCAGCGGAAGGAGGAAAAAACAAGCCGCCAAGCGATTTGTCTACAACATCCCGCCTGAGCCGGAAGAGGGTTTCGACGAGGGCATGTTCATCCAACCATCAGCCTCCTACACCAGAGAGGACTTCTCTTACCTCTCGGAGAATGCCGGTATGTTACCCATCACGCCTTTCACTCCTGTTCAGGCGCCATAATGGCTTTTCAAAGCAAGTCCAATTCGAATCATCAGTCATAACCAATGTATGTGTCATTATAAACACACCCAGCGAGTTTAAAAGAAAAATGTTTTCATTTCCTTGTGTGCTGGAAGTGTCTTGAGCTCTTTCAGGTCGTGGGAGTTTGGTTATTTGAATAATGTTGCCGCCCTATTATGTAGACTCATCAACATACTTCAGTGCTGTCATTAGGATTGTCATGTAAGACAAAAGTGTTTTTGACACCTCTCTCCCACACTCACAAAGGCTCGTATGCATTACTGTGAAGCCTTTGGTAGTAGTATAATCAGTGTTTGTCAGAGGCAGAATTCACAGCCTTGAGGAAGAGGTCATGGTATGCTCTAAACAGCATGTTATGATACTACTAGTGCTGTTTGTAAATTTGATATGCTGAGTACATACTGTGCAAATTTTCAGCAGGCAAATGGTTTACCTTCGGCTGTAAATTTCCATACAAGTTGATTAGAAAAATGGCTCATATCTGGGAATGCGATTAGATCTTGGGTTGTTTACATCAATTTGAATATGGTTATGTAGTGCATTTTGTGGACTGTATCCTGAGACTGGCACCTGCACATTTGCACAACCAACCTGAAATGTATTAAATTTATAACATTATTGATCTAGGAGTGGCCGATATACTGGTAGACACAATTAACTGGTAGAAATTTGTCAACCGAGAGGTTTTAGACAGTCATCTCTATTGCAGTTAGGGCTGCACTATTAATTGAATGCGATTTCCATGTGCATTTTGTCAGTAAAGCTGGTTCTGTAATCAGCAGTACATCTCCATCACCTGCTTTCAGATGGAGCAGCATTAACTACACAGAGCTGTAGTTCACTGATAGTAAGGTTGTGCCGATAGACGATACTATCGTGTATAAACGATAGTCAGAGATATCGCCTGTTGCTGATGCCTTTGACGATAGCAAGACAATTATTATTATCTTTCAAAAATAGACGAGGTGTCTAACTGTAGCGATGCAGTGCAGAGAGCCGCTTCTGGGATCCTTCTGAAACTTGCCACGAGGTGGCTGGTGTAAACACAAAGGCACGTTGAGCGAGAGGGGTTGTTTCGGGTGGGAAAACGTGCAGTCTGTTTTTGCGTGCAGTTCCTGATGCTCCCAAAAGCATGCAGTCGCTTTCTAATGCGTGCTGTTTTTCTGGTTTTTCTTTCACTTTTGAAATCGATCCTGTTCAGCAAGGTGGGGAGAGGATGGAAAAGGGGGGGCACAGTAACTCGTTTTGGAGGAAATGGGCCCCCCCTTAGCACCGCAGACATGTGCAGTGTAAATAAGGAGTAAGAAATGTATTCATCATACAGTTTTGTAACTATTGTATTTACTTATGGTGCTATTAATGTGCATAAACTCGCGCTAGCCTAGGCTTGTCAGTGATGATGTTCTCTGATAAAGTAAATGTTCTTTGCTCGTTTTCTGTAGCTGCTTTTTGAATAACTAAGGAAATGTAAGCATTAGTAACTTAGTGTTTGTGTTAAATTGTTATCATGTTAAACACAAATTAAGTCATATTGAAAACAATAGGCTGCTCTTAGCCTTATGCTGGTGTTGGTTTATTTGCCGGTGTTGTGCCCAATTCTGACCCCCGCCAGATTACTACGCCCCCTAGTAGTGGTAGGTTTGGGGTTAGGTGTGGGGGAGGGGTTAGGATTAGGGGTGGGGTTAGGATTAGGCAATCAGGTAGCGATTTAAACGAGAGGGGGTGATAATTTGGCGGGGGTCAAAAATGGGCACAACACCGGCAACGAAACTAAGTAAATAATTAAATAAATTAGCATGATAGTATTGTGTATCGGCGACCTCACAGGCTGACGATAGGAGAAAATTGAGCATATCGACCTACACTAACACTAACTGGCAAAAAAAAATTAAAATGCAGACTTTATTGCGCAATTATGAAATCATTTGCGATAATGACAGCTGTTTGCATAACTTTTCAGTGAACTACGGCTGTGTAGTACATCTGAAAGCATGTGAAAATACCACATTTAATAACATGTTTTTACTCCAAACTCACTTCATAACGTCAGTCGAGTGTTTGAAATAAATCCTTCTGTGAGATGATGTGGCTTCTTTGATTCGTACACATCCCTAATGGGAAGTGTCAAATATTTTTTAATTTTAATAGGAAGCTAAGAATTAATAGGCAACACCGATTTCTGTCAGGACTATCCATATTATAGACTCATGTGTTTTGTATTAAAATACTGGCGAGTTTGATGCCATGTGTGTACCAAAAAATAATGAAAAATGATTTGAATCGAATAGTGAGGTACAAAAAGATTCCCACCCCTATTAAATACACACTTGTATGTGTACCACTGTCAAGACCCAGAAAAGTATGAAAGACATCATTAAAATAGTCCATCTGCCATTAGTGGTTCAATCTGGATTTTATGAAGTGACGAGAGAACTTTTCTTACACAAAGAAAAAAAAAAATAAAGATTTTATTCAACAGTTCGTCTCTTCCACGTCAGCTTAGCACCATTTTGGAGAGTATCCACTGGACGCACACAGTGTACGCCAGATCCGCTGTTCACTTTTACATGTTGTTTGAACATTAATGTGTGTTGGCAGTGTATGTACAAATCTACCCTATAATGGATAATCCATGCAGTGGTTTTTAATTAATCTGTAAAAATAATATTGCCTTTTTCAAATTGAGCCATTCTCAGATGCCTGACGTTGTGGCGTCACACCAACAATAGTTGATTGACATGAGCGTCTTACCTCAGATCAGTTGTAACAATCCGACCTCCATGTTTTGATGCCGGAACAAGGATGTAAGTTAGACAAGTATTAAGCGATTGAGGTGTTGTGTTGCTGGATGTGGTGATAAACATAGTGGTCGTCATTTACTCCCGACATCTGAGCCGCTGAAGATGCAGTGGATTACGTTTGTTTGTGAAGGGAATGCGCCTCCCGATCTACATATATCTGTCTATGTTCATGTGAATCATTCATGATCCAGCTTCACTTACAGCAGAAGTGAGTATAAGGTTTTTTTTATGAATCTTTGCAATCGCCTTTCCTAATAATGTGCTAGTTAGCAAGTTTAGCGGCTAAATGCGGCTAAAGTAAACGGGCTCGTCACTCCACAAAGAGAAGAGAGGGGCGGGGCGAGCAGAGCTCATTTGCATTTAAAGCAGCCTCGACCAGAATGGGATGATTTTTGCAAAGCTCATTTTGACAAGGTAAAAATGATAAATGTCTTCATAATTTTTTAGCAAAATGTAACTTGCTCTACTTCTGAAAAAACTTTTCTGCTGACAAGGCTACTTAGTTTCAACCAATGGATGTTTGAAATGTTTAAGAAGTCACGTAGTTCTTTTGACTGACTTTTACAAACCTAATTCCCATCCAACATTTTTTTTTCTCCTACGTTATATCCTATTTCCATAAAGTCAGGATGAACCCGTTTTGTTTTTCTCCCTGTGTATTGTAATTTACAAAGGAGCGTTTCAAGATTTCCTAGCAGCTCCTAAATGGTCATTTCTTTTTCCACTCAGCTGATGTACAAAACATTAGCTGACATGTTACATCTTTTCTTTTAAAGCAGGAATGTACCAAATACTAAATAATAATACTAAAGCACATTGTCACCCATGCGCACACACACAAACACGTCTAAACCTTCAGCTGTGGCAGTCGGCCAACCAAGGTCTCGCGTCATGATTGCTTCTCCTCTGGCCCTGTGCAGCTCAAGGCCACAAGACCATCTTCCCTTTTTAATTAGAGTGGCCAGTCCGTTTTCTTCTGCCCTTATTAAGGGAGTCGGCCCTCCCTTCACCTCATACCACAAAAACCTGCGTAATCTCTAGCCTGCCGAGCTGTCATGCTTCAAACTCTCTGCCCCCATTAAACAGAGCGGCGCGTGGTATAGTATCATGTCTTAAGTGACGCGGTTCTGAGAAGAGGCTTTCTCTCGCCGTCGTCGACTCCTCTAATGCAGGATAATGAAGTAAAGCGGGGGAAACGTTCTACCCTCAGGCTTCCTAAACGCCCTCGAATGCACTTAGCTCATATTCCTGAGGGCACTTAAATGTGCAGAGCTGACGGCTCACACCTGCATGGCATATGTGTGTGTGTGTGTATGTCGGTTTGTTTGCCTACACATGCCTACATATGCTTACGTACTCGTATGTGTACTTGCGTCCATGTTGACTACCCACTTCCTTTTTCACACATTGGGCTTTTTTCGTAAAGGGGAATGTTGCCTATTGCTTAAATCCTGTCAGTTTACAACACATTAGTATAGTATGATTACTCCTAAAAACTAAATGATTATAATCTTATGCATGGTTTATTTTTAATTATTCAATAATTATATTATAAATATTATATGTAGCTGTGCCCACTGAGAAACCTCATTGTTTCCAAATCGTGCTATTTATATCCACATACCTCTACATCAGATGTGTTTTAATTAGCTGCAGTTGCGTCACACATTTTTATTTTAGTATTACCTCTATGCTATTTCATAGTAGCTGTTTATTAATAATTTGAATTGGCTTTTATTTTTGTACTGTTTTAGAAAAAAAGTTTTCAAAAAGTACAACGTTGAGCCCAAAGAGTCCATATTGGTACCTCAGAGGTACAAAAGTGTGTCTTTTGAAAAGGTATCACCCCAGTGACAGATTTTGTGCCTTTTCTGACGTTTTAGTAATTTTGTTAATTTTTATCTTTATTTTTAATGCATTTCTATTTAGCTGTAACCTTTTTTTTTTTTTTTTTTAGTACTTAAACTTATTTCAGTTATTTGCCACCACAACATTTCTAATTTGCATGTAGGTTTTTTAAAAGTAAAAATGAAATATAAATATTAATTAAAAAACTTTACTTCAGCTTTATTTCAATTAAACTTTACTTTAGCCTTTTCAGTTAATATTAATACAACTACTACTAATAGTTTGTTGTTTGTTTTTCTTTTATTTTCCAAGTCAACTTTACAAATTTTTAGGTTTTTAGAGTTTCTCTTTTGTCTAATATTTTTTTTTTATTTCAGCTTTATTCCAATTGATAATAATAATAATTATAAATGTTTGTTTTAATGTCTTTCAGTTTTAGTGATTTTAGTACTTCAAACTTTACTTTTTAGTACCTCATGTATTTCAGTTAGTTACCAATGAAGCATTTCAAATTTTTTTTATTAGAATTTTTAAATGATTACACTACCAGTCAGAAGTTTTTGAACAGCAAGATTTTTAATGCTTGTGCTTAATGCTAATGATTTTTAATTCACATGATCCTTCAGAAATCATTCTAATATTCTGATTTGCTGCTCAATTTTTAAAAAAAATATATTCAAATAGAAAGCAGTTATTTTAAATACTAAAAATATTTCACAATATCACTGTTTTTGCTGCATTTTGGATAAAAAAAAATGCAGGCTTGGTGAGAAGAAGAAACATCTTTAAAAAACATTAATAATCTTACTGTTCAAATACTTCTGACCAGTAGTGTAATTCAATTTTTAATTAAAGTTTTAATTTATCTCTAATATTTATATTTTATTTCATTTTAATATTCATTTGATATTTATTTAAATTATTATTTTAGTTAACAATAACAACACTGGTGTCACGTAATTTTCGTTTTCGGTGTGGACAGACAAATGACTTTTCGATAAAAGTTTGTGTTGCGCTTGGATGAGCCCTGTCTGCTCTCTCTCACATATCACACAGCAGGATCCGTCACCATAAATGCTTGAGTTCTTTCCAAACAGGACGGCTGAGTTGTTGATTTGCAGCACACACACGCACTCACACGCAACCCCCGATTCACTCTTCTGAGGTGCAGCGCTGCCAGGGGCCGTCCCGCCCTAATCCTGCTAATGCAGCCCAACTATCTCTGCCATTCCAAATATTGACCCAGGCAGAGTGGACCCACTGCAGAGGTACTTACAATGGGATCTGACAGCTTTGGCCCGCCTGCCTGCTAATCCACAGTGTGTAAGATGATCCACTGTTAGGGCTTCAGCCATTTATTTACACATCATATCTCTTCCACACACCCATGCAGATACACATTTACAGTTGCTGCCTTACGCAAAGTCATGAACTTTACAAATAGACACACATAGTGGTGTGAAATTATCAAGGATTTAACCCTGATGTGTGAGAGCGAAGAGTGAGGGCCTGTTCACACTAAAAAGTATAACTCTATTAGCATCTACATCAGCGCACAACAACTTTGTTTATTATAAACATGCTGAATTATTGTCGTCGACCATTTTAAATGCTCAAGCTCTTCAAATGGCACCTATTATGCTCCTTTTTACAAAATGTGTCTGCGTAGTTTCAGGTCAAAATACCCCACAGATCATTTAGTATAACGTAGAAAATGGGGTGCATCTTAAAAAAGAGCTGTTTGGTGTGTATCACTTTAAATGCAAACAAGCTGCATATTCCCGCCCCATCTTCAGAAGAGGGCATAGTACATACATCGCTGCTTTGCATACCTACAGCAATAAACGGTCGGCAGACGCAGCATAACTGAGAGCAAGAGAACCGTTCAGCCGTACATATGGGAAGCCAAGCGCACCGAAAGTGTGTTTAGGATAGAAAAGGATAGAAAGTAACTAAGTAACTCGTTTTGGGGGGAACGGCCCCCCTTTGCACCGCAGACGAATTATTCATCATACAGTGATGTAACTATTGTGTTCACTTTGTGGTACCGGTAGTGTTTTTTAAAGTGCATAAATTTGCGCTAGGCTAGTCAGTGATGATAACGTAAATGTTCTTTGCTTGTTTTCTGCTTTTTGAATAACTATGTAAGCATTAGTAACTTACAATGTTTCTGTTTCATTGTTATCATATTAAACACAAATTAAGTCACATTGAAAACATTAGGCTGCTTTTAGCCTTGTCCTGGTGTTGGTTCATTTTCCGATAACGAAACAAAGTAAATAATTAAATAAATTAGCACGATAACATTGTGTATCGGTGATCTCACAGGCTGACGATAGGACGATATGAGAATTGAGCATATCGCCCAACACTAAATGGGGATTAAAAAATAAGGAGTGGGTGGATTTTGATCATTGTAGGGTGGTTGTGTTCACACACTGCCAACACAAAACCAGCATATGCTGGTTAGGTAGGTTTTGATGCTGGGATGCTGGTTTTAGCTGGTCCTTAGCTGATTTATGCTGGTTCTTTGCTGTTTATGCTGGTCTTTTGCTGGTTTTTGCTGATTCTGGACAAGCACATGACCAGCAAAGCACCAGCATAAACCAGCTAAAACCAGAATCCCAGCATCAAAACCTACCTAACCAGCATATGCTGTTTTTTTTCAACAGGGCACATTTATGTTCAAACACCATGTAAAAGTGGATTTTGAATAATAGGTGCCCTCTAATGCAGGAAGCTATTTGATTCATTGGCTGATGTTTATTGTTGAGATAAACTGTGCTATACCTCTTAAAAATTTGGTTTTTTTTAAAGCTATATCTTTATTGTTATAATTATCAACCTTGTTGTGAATAGGCTTTAAAGGGATAGTACACTCAAAAATGAAAGGCAAGATGTGCGTTTGAGATTAAAAAGTATTTAAATTGTAATTTTTTTAATGAAAATAACCGATCATTAGACAGATCATTAGATCACCAGACATTTGGGATCGTTTGAATGCGCATTTAAACTGTCTTTTGGAAGTTCACAATCGGGGCACCATATCAGTCCATTATATGGAGAAAAATGGTGAAATGTTTTCTACAAAAAACATAAGTTCTTTATGACTGACGAATGAAAGACATGAACATCTTGGATGACAAGGGGGTGAGTACATTATATGTGAATCTTTGTTTTGGAAGTGGATTTCTCCTTTAAGGTATTTTTGATCAAATCCAAGTGCTTTCTAACCCTGTACAGACAACAACGCAACTGACATATTTAAGGCTCAGAAAGTTAGTAAGTATATTGCTAAAATAGTCCATGTGATTTTTGTTTCTTTGCACACAAAAAGTATTCTCGTACCTTCCTAATGTTAAGGTTGAACCACTGATGTCACATGAACTCTTTTAACAATGTCCTTACTACCTCTCTGGGCCTTGAACGTTTTGATTGCATTGTTGTCTGTTCAAGCTCAGAAAGCTCTTGCATTTGATCAAAAATATCTTAATTTGTGTTCCGAAGATGAACGAAAGTCTTACGGGTTTGAAGTGACATGAGGGTGAGTAATTAATGACAGAATTTTCATTTTTGGGTGAACTATCCCTTTAAGACTGGAAAGTACGACAACTTTGAATGCCTCACTAGTGTGTTGCAAATGTCAGTACTCAAAGGGAGGGATTGTTTTCTTCAAATGTCAAATGTAGTTATTCACTAATAAACACTAATGTCTGCAAACACCCTTTGCGTATATGCATTTAGACACATTTCGGACAACATCGATGTGTAGCTACTAGCTAGAAGCATTCATGTATTTGCGTAACTGAGTATATTTCAGGCCTAAGAGGCAATGCAGTGTTTCCTCAGGGGGTTGAGGTCAGTCTTAGCACTTACAGGGTGGGGTCAGTTAAAACCTTGAGCCCATTTACCACTAGTCTCTCGGATCGGGCCTAGCAAGTCTCATCCAGCCTACCAGATTCCCAGCGAGTCTTGCGCAGTCTTATGACTCAGGCCTGGCCATAGAAAATCCAAGTTAATCGTTAACCATTTTAAGTACCGACAAGCCCGTAGTAACAGATTGAACTTTAATTTCGTGCCTGCCGACTCAAACGAACGGCACAGCTGGCACAGCTGCCTTTAGCCCGCAAGGTGGTGTTTAGAGCCTCGATTGAATTCCCAGGTGATCTGGCTCTCGTCACCCCCTTGGCAACCCGCTTGACGACCCTTTGTTTTGCCCATTTTGGCTCAAACAAAGCCGGATCCCACCCCCCAATCACACATGCTGTAGTACAGGCAGCTCCGGTCTAATTGTCACAAGACACCGCTCCCAAGAGAGCTTTAGTGTTGGGATGAATCTTTTCAAAAGCGAAAAGCAGAGATTGCAATTTATGCACCATACAGTAGTTTGTCCCAGATATACAATTAGGTTGTTTCTGAATGTATCTTTGTGGAGCGGAGCGGTGGCTAGAAGGAAAGAGTTCTTGGTTTTTATACAGCTTGTTTATCAGTAGAAAATTGCATTAGACTAATATAGTTATGGCTTCTGGCATGTGGTTTCCATAGCAACTAGCACACTTTCACAGCGTGTTTTTACCTTTTTTTTTTTAAAAAACGAGGTTGACACTAAAGTGCATGCAGGCTGTTATACACACAAATTTTCTCTCCTAAGCCGCACAAACCCACTTTTTGCATGTCACATGTCGCAGAACTGGCAATTAGAGCTGATAAAGCGAATGGAGAAAATACTGCCTTTGACAAGATGAACTGCATCTGCTGGGTAGGCAGATCTCATGCTGAATTGTTTGTATCTGAGGAACCGGTGTGAAAAGTGCTGAGAATCTGTTTGTTTGTGTGGTTTCTCTTAGGCGAAGCGCCTGAAAACGCCCTCAATAAGCTGAAGTGTCCCCACTGTAACTACATTGCCAAGCACCGGCGAACACTAAAGAGACACCTGATCATCCACTCGGGCGTGCGTTCCTTCAGCTGCGACATCTGCGGAAAGCTGTTCACTCGCCGAGAACACGTCAAAAGACATTCCCTGGTAAGACTGAAACATTGGATTTTTATAGTGGGTGAATCTCAGAAAAACATTTCACCCTAACATCCAAAGAATAATTATTTTCAAGAAAACTAAGCATATTTTTAAACCGCTATGAAATTTTGCATTGTGACAGTTTTCATGAGAATTGTGAATATTTTCCTCTATATTTCCTCCAGAATTACGGTAATTCATTTGGTTGTTTTTTTTATTTTTATTTTGTTTTAAGTGTTCATAGCTTTGCTTTGTTTTCTTATTTTTTAATAAATCAGCATACATTTAATTTATAATGTATGCCATTTCATCATAATTAATTATCTGTTATGATTATATGAAAACCATTTTTAAATAAATAAATAATACACATATTGTGTTAATATTATTATCTTTATATTAATCACATTTTTACATATATATATAGATAGATAGATATAGTTCTAAATTACAATGATAATTAATACATATAATATTCTGTCTTTTAGTATTATATTTATATTATATACATATACATATTTTTTCTAAATATTTTTCTACATGTTTTATTTCATTTTTCATATTTTTTAATATAAATTTTAAGTATTATTTTTGTATTTGCACACATTTATGTATGTCATGTAAGTTAATATAAAATACACAGTGTTCTATATATACAATATTATGCATTATGCTAATTATAATTGGCGACTGGAAATGTTTAAATATATTTATGTTCTAATATATATTTATAAATAATATTTAAATATATGTATGTATTTATTTTATAAATATAAATTCATATATAAATATAAAAATCAAAAATTAATTGCATCACAGGAATAAATTATATTTAAAGTATATTAAATAAAAAACATTATTTAATAGACATAATAGACATGTTTTGTTGTGATTTACCCACCACTGTTGTTAGCTTTTGCTTGAGTAAATAGTTTGAGATGAAGAAATTACCATTGCATGCTTCTATCTATATGTGTGTGTGTATATATATATATATATATATATATATGGATGGATAGATAGATATGGATAGATAGATGTGGATAGATAGATATAATATGATGGCATAGATATAATATGGTCCCACTCTTCTACAAGGGCTGCCCTCAGGTCATTGAGGTTCTGGGGTGCAGGGTTACGACCCTCTACACAACGACTCAACTGATCCCATAGGTTTTCTATGGGATTCAGGTCTGGAGGTAGTGCAGGCCACTCTATTTGAGGTACCCCAGCCTCCAGCAGCCATTCCCTGATGATGCAACCTCGATGAGCTCCATAAAGGCCTGTGCTCATGCAGAGGCACAATGACTGGATTAACAATGTTTTTCAGGTAGTATTGGCTTGTCACAGTACCATTCACAAGGTGTAGGGCAGTTCTGTATTGTCTAGACACACCTGCCCAGACTGTAATGGCCAGGGAGACTTGCATTGGCCAGGGAGCATTTGCGCTGGACGAGGAACCAGTGATTCACACTGAGCAGAAATGATAGCTGCTAATGCTGTTGGAGACGTCAAGGAGAACGCTTTGCATCGTCGTCACCAAATGAGCCTTTGAAGGTGGTGCTGTTACAGTCTGGGCAGGTGTGTCTAGTCAATAGAGAACTGCCCTACACCTTATGAATGGTACTGTGACAAGCCAATACTACCTGAATAACATCGTTAATCCAGTCATTGTGCCTCTGCATGAGCAACACAGGCCTGATTTCATCTTAATGGACGACAATTCCCCAGCTCATCAAGGTCATCAGGCAACGGCAGCTGGAGGCTGGGGTACCTCAAATAGAGTGGTCTGCACTTTCTCCGGACTTAGAAACATATGGGATAGAAAACATATGGGATCAGCTCGTGCAGAGGGTTGTAACCCTGCATCCCAGAACTTCAGTGACCTTAGGGCAGCCCTTCAAGAAGAGTGGGATGCCATGCCTCAGTAGATAATTCGACTCGTGAACAGCATGAGACATCAGTGTCAAGCTGTAATTGATGCTCAAAGACATACGACAAGTTATTGAGACATTGACATTTTTTGTTGTGGTTTGCCCACCACTATTGTTAGCTTTCGCTTTAATAAATAGTTTGAAATGAAGAAATTACCGTTGCATGCTTCTACTTAAATGCACTTTTATGATATAATATCACTGTAGCATGAAGGTTTGACATTTTCCATAAATTTCGTCTTATTTAACATCTCTTAACATCTCTTCATGTTGTTGTGGGTTTGGGTATATTATATTATCATTCGGGACGCAACGTGCGCTATTTCATCAGATTTGTAAGGTAAATAATATATAAACATACGCAAACACAGGAGAATACATCATTACGTTTCTCTATATGCTAGCTCTTCATCGCGATTGCAAAATAAAAGTTTAAACACTCGCTTTGAGTTTACACGTTTTGATGTCCACATATTCAAGAAATTAGTGCCTGTAGCATTTCTGTTATAAAGAAATGGCCAAATATTAAAGATCAAGTGGACATTTGAATTAAATGTTGTTGAGTCCATATTAAAAACGGATTAGATTGCGCAGTAAAGTGTAAAAACGTCAGGCCGTTGGCGCCCTTTGCAGGCATTTATGATGCGTATGTACATTAACATTATTGTTTATAATGCATTATGAATTTTAACAGTTTTGTTCAATAATACCATATGATTACTTGCTTTTGATACTTTTTTTATAAAGCTGATTATTGCCTGATTGTATTATATACATGTATTTTATGTCATTTTAAAGGCTATTGCTCACTTGTCTATTTTTATTACTACAAAAAAAATTATAATTATCTGATTACTCAATTAATCGCCAGAATAATCGACAGATATATAAAGTGAATATAACATACACTGTATATAGTATAATATAACATTATTATATATATATATATATATATATATATATATATATATATATATATATATATATATGTATATGTGTGTGTGTGTGTGTGTGTGTGTGTGTGTATATATATACACACACACTACTGTTCAAAAGTTTGGGGTCAGTAAGACTTGTAATAGTCTTTAAAGAAGTCTCTTATGCTCATCAAGGCTGCATTTATTTGATTCAAAATATAGAAAAAAAACAGTGATATTGCAAAATGTTTTTACAATAAAAAATAATGTTTTTTATTTTAACATACTTTAAAATAGAATTTATTCCTGTGATGAAAAGCTGAATTTTTATCAGCTGTTACTCCAGTCTTAAGTGTCACATGATCCTTCAGAAATCATTCTAATATGCAGATTTATTATTAGAATGATCAGTGTTGGATAATATCAACAGTTGTGCTGCCAAATATTTTTTGGAACCTGTGATTTTTTTTTTTTTTTTTTTTTTTTTTTTTTTTTTTTTTTTCCCGGATTCTTTCATGAATAACACGTTTAAAAAGTACAGTGTTTATTCAAAATATAAATATTTTATAACAATGTAAATTATTTATTATTAACTTTTAATAAACTTTTAATTATTAACTTAATACATCCTTGGTGAATAAAAGTATTAATTTCTTAAAAACAAACAAAAAAAAAGAAACAATAAAAATGTACTGACCCCAAACTTTTGAACGGTAGTGTACAGTAGTCAACATTTGAAGTGGATCAAAAAAGTTAATCAAAATTCTCCTAAGAAAAGAATGGGTATTGTTTTTGGTTTTAGGACAACTTTGATGAAAGGTTTTGATCCACTTCAAATGTTGACTACTGTATATATATATTTTATTTGCATTACATTAATGACAATTTGGAAATGGAAATGTTCAGTTATTTTAACATTCCCAAAATGTTCCATGCATACCATAATGTCTTATTTATATTCTTTGATTTTTGGAGTGCCATGATTTTTGTGTCGTTCACCCACAGACTGATTTCGTTCACAATCTCACATTACTCACTAATGTCACTAATGTTCTTCCCATTCATTTGCAGGTTCACAAAAAGGATAAGAAATACAAATGTATGGTATGCAAGAAGATCTTCATGTTGGCGGCCAGCGTGGGCATACGGCACGGCTCTCGGCGCTACGGCGTGTGCGTGGAGTGCGCCGACTCCCACCAAGGAACGCAGGAGGGTTTGGAAGGCATGCAGGACCTGGAATTCGCCCGCGACGAAGACTTCGATGAGGCCGGAGAGGGAGACGAGGACATGGAGGCGGAAGGCGAGGAGCCCAATGAGATTGACCAATCCAACTGCGAGGGTGATGCAGGTGCCACCCCCCGAGAAGGACTAACTTAGACATAACCTGGTAGAGAGAGAAACGAATCAAAATGCAAAGAAAAAAAAATAGCTGGGAAACAATCAACAATTCCAAAGTGCTATCAAACCTCTTTGTTGCACGTGAAGTTATGTCAAAGAGATATATAGCTTTGTTAGAGAGGGACTCCAATATTTAAAGATTGTTCTATGTGTCAGAGTCTGGGCCGTTTGCCTGTCAGAGAAAGAGGTATAATGATATATAACAAAAAAAAAAATCAGGTTTTTCTGTGATGTATTTTTTTTTTTTTTTTTTTTTTTTTTGTTTGTAGGGGATGAGGGTGTACAGCGTTTTTGAGTTATACTAGGCCAATCATATTAAAAGAAATATTAATTATTTAATTTATGAAGAAAGATATTATGGTCTTATGAAAATGATAGAATTAGATTTGTTTTTTTTAATGTACGTCTGCTTATTTTCAGTTCATAACTGCGCTTCCTGACAGACCTGATCGTATATTGCTCAGACAAAGAAAGAGCATTATAGAAATTCCGCTTACAGGAAGATTTTTTTTTCGTGTGTGTGTTTCCTTTCTAGTTAAATGTTGTCATGAAATTTTATGAAATATATAAATCTATATATTTTCCTTTTCCCTGCACAAATCTTGGAACCAAAAATCTGTTTTGTGACTCTAATTGACCACAGCCATATTTATGATTAAGTTATACGGGGCTGTTAGATCGTGCCAAGCAGAACGCACACCAAGATTTCTTGCAGGACACAAAACTACTGAAAATGCTGAGAGAACATAAGGCAGAGAAATATTAAAAAAAGAGAAAATGAGAAAATGATACAAAAAAAATATAAGGGGAATATATTATTGCTAGCTTTATTTGAATCACAGCATCACAGTAACACTTTATAAAGCATTTTGACATTCACTTAAAGCTTGAATTTTGCCAAATGATGGAAACGTTTGGTGCTGTAACGCTTTTATTTTTATTATTATTATTATTATTTTTAAATACTGGACCTACAAGCTGTATATGATGTTAATAATCGTAAAGCCTACTCAACTCAGTTATACTAATCAGCTTTGTATTTTACACTGTTGTGCTAAGGAGCCTATCAGGTATGCTTTTCTTTTTTTAACGTCTTTTCTATGAAATGCACATACACGTACACACACATACCATTTGTTGTTGTTAAAACTACTGGCAGTACTTGTATAGATGGAGAGAGACCCTCCTGAGTTGGTTAGTGGTACTGAGCTTACTTTGAATCACTTGAACGACCTGTGTACCGTTGTTAAAGAATGCAGATGGAAAGAGGTGGTTTGCAATAGACTCCCAAACTTCGTTTTGGTCCCCTGTAATCTTTGCGATCCTTTCGGTTTCATTTATTTGGACTTTTTGTCGTGTGTCTGCTGAGTGGAAAACACTTTGCTTGTGCTGATGTAGAGCGGAAGGTCTATGGAAGTACATAGACGGGCACTTACTGTTCTGCGTTTGATAATTTCTTATTTCCCCAAAGCCGGTCTGGATGGAAATAAATTAAAACTGTTGTGTTTTATTCCATACGGAGCTTCTTTTTTTCTTTTTTCTTTTTTTTGGACATTTCATTATTTAATGCTATATATGTATTGACTCCAAAATGCAATCAAGACTGTTAATTTTTATTTGTCCTACCAAAATCGTTGTTTAATTGTTAATGTATAAGAAAACCAGGTAAATATTTAGTGTAGATCCTTGCTCGTGTATGTCGTCAGATTTAAGTGTTTTTATTCTAAAATCAGTCATTCACTTTACCCTTAGATGCATATATTGTTTTGTCTTTCCTTTTGCGTTTTTTTTTTTTTTTTGTTCATCCATTGTTTTTTTTATTTCATTTTAAGCACATATTTTTTAAAAACTATTGTTTGTGGGTTAATTCCTAGGAGCAGGAGTTTCTGTTCATATGCAGTGGATATATTGAAGTGCTATACTGATACAGAAATCGTCTATCTTTCCCTTTACTCGAGATGAGAGTGTATTTTAAAAGCTGTATAGAAGATCCTGTTTGTATTGCTTACCTTCAGATCACTGTGGGAGGGATATTATATACGTTATATATATATGAAAGATGATGAAAAAATATATATATATATATATAGATATTTAATTAGTTGATTTAAATGATGGCACGTCGCTGCAGTTAACCGGTTAAAAACCTCGGCCTGGCTTTCACTGTTCTCACCGACCTACACTCTTTTCTGTTCACACGTGCACGTTCACCATCATGTCGGTTTATGGTTTTTCTTGTTTTGTCTGTGTATCTGTTCAACTCACATTAATGTACTCCTTTGACTTTATGCTGTATATGGACATAACAGACAAAAAAAAAAAAAAAAAACACTACAGATGAAGGTTTTTTCAGCTGTATTTTGTAAAAGCTGTTTCAAAGATGTATTTTTCAACTCTCTTACAGTGATGCAAATGGAGCCACTGGCTCACCTCAAACACAAATCAAATCAGGTTATTCTTTTTATGTTTTTTCAAGAATTCAAATGAATACATTTTCCTTCTCTTTCAATTGTACTACTGTTCCTCTATTATAAATTTTAAAATAAAACTTTGATATTTCTCTGTGCTGTACTGTCTTCTTGCACTAATCACAGGAAGTTTTGAGGGTGAACTGTCATATCTTGTCATTTATGAATTTGTCAGTGTCATTAATTACTCACCATCATGTCGTTCTAAACCCGCAAGACCTTCGTTTACACAAATTAAGATATTTTTGATGAAATCCGAGAGCTTTCTGACCCTGCGTAGACATCAATGCAACTAAAATGTGTGCATTTATCAGCTCCTAAACAAGGTGCAGTGCATGCATTGTGGTACTCCGGAGGGAGGTGACTTGGGGAAGAAGAATTGTTGAATGAAGTTATTGTTTTTGTATTTGTATACTCATAGCTTCATAAAATTACTGTGGGCCCACTTATGTCACATGGACCGTTTTACAGATGTCCTTGGTCTGCACATTTTTGGGCGTGGGAACATTTTAGTTACGTTAAGGGTCGGAAAGCTCTTGGATTTCATTAAAAATCTCAATTTGTGTTCTGAAAATGAATGAAGGTCTGAGAGTGAGTAATTAATGACAATTTTCATTTTTGGGTGAATTATCCATTTAAGATATACAGATGAGGTCAAAAGTTTACATACACCTGGCAGAATCTGCAAAACGTTAATTATTTGACCAAAATAATCATACAAATCATACAAAATGCATGTTGTTTTTTATTCAATACTGACCTGAATAAGATATTTCACATAAAAGATGTTTACATATAGTCCACAAGAGAAAATAATAGTTTTATAAAAATGAAACAATTTTAAAAAATGACCCCTTTCAAAAGTTTACATACACTTGATTCTTCACTGTGTTGTTATCTGAATGATCCCCAGCAGTTTTTTTTTTTTTTTTTTTTTTTTTTAGTTTAGTGATAGTTGTTCATGAGTCCCTTGTTTGTCCTGACCAGTTAAACTGCCTGCTGTTTGGAAAAATCTTTCAGGTCCCACAAATTCTTTGATTTTTTAGCATTTTTGTGTATTTGAACCCTTTCCAACAATGACTATATGATTTTGAGATGTATCTTTTCACACTGAGGGCAACTGGGAGACTCATATGTACCTATTACAGAAGGTTCAAACACTCACTGATGCTTCAGAAGGAAACAGGATTTATTAGGAGCCGGGGGGTGAAAACTTTTTGAATTTGAAGATCAGGGTAAATTTAATATATTTTGTCTTCTGGAAAACATGTAAGTATTTTCTGTAGCTTCTGTAGGGCGGCACTAAAAGAAAAAAATATGATATTTAGGCAAAATAAATATCATGCTCTTAATGCATTGTTTTTCTTTCTGGATCATCAGTGAGTGTTTGAACCTTCTGTAATAGTTGCATATGAGTCCCGCAGTTGTTCATAGTGTGACAAGATGAATCTCAAAACCATACAGTCATTGCTGGAAAGTGTTCAAATACACAAAAATAGTGAAAAACCAAAGGATTTGTGCGACCTGAAGGATTTTTCTAAAGAACAGCAGGCAGTTTTAACTGTTCAGGACCAACAAGGGACTCATGAACAACTATCACTAAACAAAAAAACACAACTGTGGATCATTCAGGTAACAACACAGTATTAAGAATCAAGTGTATGTAAACTTTTAAACAGTATAATTTTTATAAATTCAACTAGTATTTTCTCTTGTGGACTATATGTAAACATCTTTTATATGAAATATCTTATTCAGGACAGTACTAAATAAAAACTAACATGCATTTTGTATAATCCCTTTTATTTTGGTCAAACACATATATGGTCTCAGTTATATATATTTTTTTTTTTTATGTAACATTTACATATGCACAGTGACTTGACATGACTTAGCATTATTTGTGTTTAATGTAAATGTGATTTTCCTGCACTTTGGCACTGAAATCTTAACTTCCTCTAAACATACATGAACCAAACTTAAAAATTTCGCAGACGTGTTAATATAATATTGACTTCCTTTTTTGTTTTACTATTTGTGCAAATGTGGACAAAATGACATAACTGTTCGTCATCTCGTGAATACTTTTGAACTGTGATGTCAGTCAAAGAGAAGTTGTTGTCATCGGAAACCCCCCCAAACATTTGGTGTTTATGTGGGAGCCCAAGATGTTCCTCTTTGATGAGACAGACATGTGATCCTGTATTTCATATTTCATCATCTCCTTATACCGTCATCACTTCTGTATCACACTGCATTGCCATCTTGTGGCCATTTTCGGAAATTATACTTTACGATAAACGTATTTTTGTTTATTTACTTAGGCTAACGTTACTTAAATTTAAAGTTACAGAGAAAAGAAACTTTACGATTTTCAAGTATTTTTTTTTTTTTTATACAATTTTGTCTAATGGATCACACTATATTTTAAGTGTATATGCATGATTCAGAAAGAAAGCAATGAAATGTCAGTTGTTATGACAAGTCACTTCACAATTTCGCTAACATTACTAAAAACACAAAAAACTTTTTTTTTTTAACTTCCTGTAATATTAGTCCACCTGGAGGCTGGCTTTGTTTATTTGATGCTGGTTTGTTTGAACAGTGGTAGTTGCAGCTTTGTAGTCTACATGTCGCCAGAACGGTTTCTTCTTATGTACCAGGCTTTGTT